>NW_007027091.1:312694-339043 GCF_000164805.1 Carlito syrichta | reverse complement strand
CTCAGGCAATCCTCTCGCCTCCACCTCCCAAAGTGCTGGGATTACAGGCGTGAGCCACTATGCCCAGCTTCCTCTTCTATTAAATGGGGTAATTAATAATAATATCCAACTCACAGAGTTGTTGGGAGAATCAATGAGGCAATATAATATGCAGTGTCTTTCACATGCTAGCCATTCAGTAAGAGAGCACTACACAGAAAGTAACCAAAGCCTGAAGGACTGGCAGAGCAGAGTAGGGCCAAGCAGCCAGGCTCCTGCCTTGGAGCATGTATGTAAGTGCCCCCATGGAGTCCTCTGTGACACCAGTGGTCCCATGGGCAAGCTACTGAACACCCACTGTGTTCTAGGTAGTATCTTTGGAGCCTGGGGATAGAGAGGGGAAAGCCTTGATTTTTACTTCAGAGAGCTCACCATACAGAAGACATAAAGGAAACCAGATTGCCAGAACAGAGAGCAGTATGTACACCGGTCAGCATAAGTAAAAGGAACAGAACAGGCACGCTGGTAGAAGCACTGAGCTGTTGGGGGAAAGCTGACAAGGTTGATCTGAGCAGGTACACAGGAAATGAGGTACCATGGTCTCATCTAGAAGGGGAAATGTATTTCAAATAGAGGGGACACTGGGGACCAAGGTATGGAGTTGCAAAACAACATGCATGTTTAGGGAAGTCCTGGTGGCTTAGCATGTCTAGTGTGAGGGAGGGCGGGTTGGAGATGTGGCTGGAGATCACCAAAGGGTTTTAGTTACCCTCTAGGGAGTGTGAGTTTTTATCTTGTGGTTACCAAGGTCTTCTGGAAGGGTTTTAGGCATATGAGTAACATGGCTCAACTGTCAGGCACCAGTACCTCCTTAGCCCACCCCATCTCTGCCAGGAGCCCAGGCCCTCTTTCCACAGAGAAGGAACACACCCACCTCTAGCCATATACTGGCAGTGGTGCAAAGCACAGATGTGAGAGGGAAGGATGGAGGAATGGATATTGCTGAGCTACAGTGGGGGCAAGGCAGTGCTGCCATAGGATTCCCCATTACCTGAAACAGACCCTCCTCAGAGGGCTGCAGCGATTCCCACTCAGGAGAGTCCATGAACTGGTATGGAAAGATGTAGTGCAGAAACTGCCCATCCTGGCTGACACGAACCCTGGCCAGAAGAGAAAAGAGACTACATGGGAAAAAGGAAATGGCTGCCCAAACTACCAGATTTATGTGTTGCCGATTAACCTGAATGTTCCAGTAGAAATACCTTGTCTATAACATGGTAGAACCCAAAGAAAGAATAGCCTGAATACTGTGTGGAAGCAGTTTATTATTATTATTTTATTTATTTGAATCAAAGTCTCACTCTATCGCCCAGGCTGGAGTACGGTGACACAATCATGGTCACCGCAGTCTCGACCTGCTGGGCTCAGGTGATCCTTCTGCCTCAGCCTTCCAAGAACTACAGGTATGCACTACCATGCCCAGCTAATTTTTTATTTATTTATTGTAGAGACAAGGTCTCGCCAAGTTGCCCAGACTGGTCTCAAATCCTTAGGTTCAGGCAACCCTCTCGCCTCCCAATCCCAAAGTGCTGGGATTACATGCATGAACCACCATGATCGACCTTGGAAGTAGTTTAGAAATGGAACCCATTGAGACTCCCTAAGCCCTTATTTTCCTCCTCCTTCTCCTTACTGATGTTCATTTCCAGGTTGCAGAGTAGACAGATGCCCTGGGAAGTTTTTAAAAAAACTCCTAGCTTTGGTTGTGCATGGTGGCTCAGGCCTGTAATCCCAGCACTTTGGGAGACTGAGGTAAGGGGATTGCCAGAGCCCTTGGGTTCGAGAACAACTGGACAACTTGGTGAGACCTCATCTCTACAATAAATTAAAAAAAAAAATTAGACAGGTGTGGTAGCGCATGCCTATACTTCCGGCTACTTGGAAGGTTGAGGCAGAAGGATCGCCTGAGCCCAGCAGGTCAACACTGCGGTGGCTGTGAGCATGCCACTGCACTCCAGCCTGATGATGGAGTGGGATTCCCCCAAAAAAAACCCCAAAACAAAAAAAACTCCTAGGCTTGAGTCTTATCCCAGAGAAACTAAACAAGAATCGATGTAGGTAGGGCCAGGATGTGGTGGCTCTCATTCATTATCCCAGCACTTTGGGAGGCCAAGATGGGAAGATCGCTTGAAGCCAGGAGGTCAAAACCAGCCTGGGCCATATAAGACCCTCATCTCTGTAAAAAAAAAAAAAAAAAAAAAAAAAAAAAATTATATATATAATGTATGTGTGTGTGTGTCCAAAGCCTACCTACAGATATATATGTGAGTGTATATAATAGCCAAAGCCTACCTACAAATACACATATTTAAATCTCCCCAGTGATTCTAATGTGAAGCTAAAATGAAACTTACTGCTGGAAAGCCCTGCTATCCACTAGCCACATATGGCTATTTAAATTTATATTTATATTAATTAAAATTAAAAGATCATTCCCTCAGTTACACGAATCACATTTTAGGTATTCAATAGCCACATGTGGCTACCATATTATACAACACAGATATAGAACATTTCTGTCATCACAGAAAGTTCTGTTGGACAGAGCTGATCTAATCTAATTTAGAGGTTCAGCCTGGGGTACCTTCTCCTCTTTCCTCCTTCCCAGTAGGTTACATAAGCAGCCATGCTTCATACATCACAAGCTTACATTTAACCACTTTTCAGACTTTCAAGGCAGTAGTAAGTCCACTATATGCCAGACTCTGTGCTGGACACTTTACATGTGCTCTCTATGTAATCTTCACAAGATAGGTTATTCTTTTCTGTATTTTACCACTAAGGAAACTGATGCTCAGAAAGGATGAGAGGCAAGCTAAGGTTACACAGCAGTCAAGTGGCAGAACTGAGATCCGGTGTTCTTAGCCCAATACCATGCCACCACCCTGTTATCAGAGCTTTTGGTAGAGAGTAGGGGACACTCCTAGCATTGCCCCTTCCCTACCCTCTCTAACCAGAGTGTGACAATATCAGTTTCTGTCTTTAGACCATGATATCCCATGCACACCGTCCAGTTGTAGTCCAGGTGTGAACACCCAACCAAAGCTGAGCCAATTCAACTCCCTCCCTGGGAATTTGAAACTGGAATTAATTGAGTGTGACTCATGTCTTGAATGGGGACAACTATCAGGTATTTACAAAACTAACACAATCCTCTGTTGAGAAACTAAAACCAATTTTTGAATCAGGTAATTAAGACTTTGAAAAAGCATAGATGACAATTGGCCACAGAGAAATTTGAAATCTATAAAATGCCTTGGTAGAACATGTTCTTGTTTCTAGCATTACCTGAGGCTCAGGTGCATGTCTTTCCTTGAGTTTGGTGAGAAATCCTTGAGTTTGGTGAGAAATCCTTGTTTCTTTTTAAATAAAGGTTTTAGCCAGGCTTGGTGGCTCAGCCTGTAAACCCAGAGCTTTGGGAGGCTGAGGTGAGTGGATTGCTTGAGCCCGCAGGTTCGAGACCAGCCCAGGCAACTTGGAAAGACATGATCTCTACAATAAATCAAAAAATTAGCCGGGCGTGGTAGCACACGCCTGTAGTTCCAGCAACTTGGAAGGCTGAGGCGTAAGGATCGCCAGAGCCCAGCAGGTTGAGGCTGCGGTGGCCGGGAGCATGCCACTGCACTCCAGTCTGGGTGACAGAGTGAGACTCCAACTCAAAAAATAAAGAAAGAAAGAAAGAGAGGTTTTTTCCCTTCAGCTAGTTAGAGTGAGTTTCTGGAGTTACAGTCAGAAATCCTAATATATGTGTTATAATTTTATGAATATTCTTATTCCACACTACAAATAGGTTAAACAACTGCTCTCGACTTGTCCATGTCACAGGTTTAGCTTTGCAACTCTAGGTTAGAAGGCCCACTATTGCTGCTTACTGTCTTTGTGTGCATACCCTTGTGGCTGCACATAGCCTGGTCCTTTGCACCTGCAGAGTAGGGGGGATGCATTCTGTGAGAACTTGTTAGATCTAACAGCATGTCAGTGACTGTGTCTGGGGGCAGTGGGTGTATTTCAGATAGGATGTTGCATCTGGAAAAAGATTAGAATCCAATGTGGACTATATCCTCTTTTCTCCAAAACACTCAGCTTCATCTTCAACCTCTCTTCTAAAGTGAGTTATATCAGGTGATGGGGTGCTTCTGTCAGGCAAAGGGGGAAAATAAAAAAGGTCTCTAAGGCATACCTTTCCATATGGAGGGAGTTATAATTCCATTGTTTCTGGAGCTTTCTGGTTAAACAAATATTCATGGAATACCTCCTATGTTTCAGGAGGTCTGGGGCCACAGAGATGAGTACAATCTGATCTTTGTCTGAGGATTTCACAACTTAGTGGAAGTCACAGGCACATAAATAACTGACTGCAAGTCACTGTAATAAGTGCTATTGTGGAACAGGAGCACAGAGGAGGAAGGTGGCAGACTTCTCAAAGGACATGCTATTTGAATTGAGTTTTGCTTTTTGAGGAACATGAGCCAAAGTTTTATTTGTTCCTTTCTTGCACTTGATGTACTCTTCAATGACATCCTTGGCCTGAGATTATTTGCCATAGTCCTTAACTACACAACTGTAACCAACCACTTTATAGGGTTTTCCCTCTCTGTCAATTTTACACAGGCCTACCAGTTCCCCTAGTTTCTTGTTATCATCAACCTTAATTATGTTGATTTGGTGTCCAGCACAAAGGGACTCCTCCAACTTGATGTACATAGGCTCATCACAGTTGGATGCAAGCACACTGAGATGGGCCTGGCGCTTGTCTAAGGCTTTGGCATCCTCGTGAATTCATGCACTAGGCTGTCATGAATGAGGGCAGTCTTCACCTCTTGTAAAGCAGTGTCCCCATCCATTACACCTCCAGTAGTGATGCCTTCCTCAGCCATGGTGGTGGATTACGGGAGACTGGATCTTGAACGCACCTGCGTCTCCACCTCTGTGCAACTCCAAGCAGCAGGGCAAGAATAAGCTGAGTTTTGAAGGATGAAAGCAGATAAGGATGGGGATTGGCAAAATCTAGGAAATCCAGGGTGGCAGTCTGTTCTCCAGTGTGTTTTTTTTTCTCTTTCTCCGTGCCACTGGAGTTTCAACTGGACACAAGGGAGCACAGCTAAAGCCTACATTTCCCTGCTTTCCTGGCTGCTGGGTATAGGTATGTGATTGATTCAGTCCTGGCTCATGGGATATTAGCATTCCTGGGTCTGCTCTTTTTTTTTTTGGAGTCGGAGTCTCACTCTCTCATCCAGGCTGGAGTGCGGCGGCACGCTCACGGCCGCCCCAGCATCGACCTGGTGGGCTCAGGTGATCCTTCTGCCTCAGTCTTCCAAGTAGCTGGCACTACAGGTATGTGCTACCACGCCTGGCTAATTTTGTGATTTATTGTAGAGATGAGGTCTCGTCAAGTTTCCGGTAGTTCTTGCTCTTAATGAATGCCTAGATATATGTGTATGTGTACAAATTACCAAAGACCATCAGCGATGAATAAGCTTCTGCCTATTATCTGACAACCTAAAGAGAGAAGACAGAAGAAGAGGTGGGTCTCACACCAAGCTGAGGATGGAGTCCGCCCATAGCTTTTGATGGCAGAAACACACTTGCTCCTAAGACCAGGTGATATGTATAGACTGCCTGGCCAAACTTCTCGATTAAAAGGAAGTGCCATGCTCTCCTATATCAGCGTCTTCCTATATTCTATCTCTAGCTGGACCTGTTCCCCTCAGGTCTCTAATTAAACATGCTTTCTTTCAGGAAGTCTGGTCTGATCTCCCCAGAAAAGCTAGATCCACCAGTTACATGGTCTCATTGCACTTTGCACTTCTCTGTGGAAATACTACATCAACCACTATATCAAACATTAATTCTCAATTTTTTTTTTTGAGTTGGACTCTCACTCTGTTGTCCAGGCTGGAGTGCAGTGGCAGGCTCACAGCCACCACAGCCTTAACCTGTTGGACTCAAGTGATCCTTCCACCTCAGCCTTCCAAGTAGCTGGAACCACAGGCACACACTACCACTCCTGCTATATTTTTATTTATTGTAGAGACGAGGTCTCACCAAGTTGCCCAGGCTGGTCTTGAACGCCTGGGCTCAGGCAATTCTCTCACCTCAGCCTCCCAAAGTGCTAGGATTATAGGCGTGAGCCACAGTGCCTGACTAATTCTCAACTTTCTTAATAGGCTGTAAGCTCCATGGGTACAGAATAATATTTTTCATTTTTAATACCAGATCCCTAGTCCCTAATACTCTTCCCTGCTCCACAGGTATCAATTCCAAAAGCAACCTAGCACTCTTAAAAAATATTTGGGGAAGAGGGGGAGGAAGGAATGTAAGAAAGAAGAAAGGAAGGAATAAATGAACAAAGGAACAAACTAATAACAGATGATCAAAATCTCCATGAAAAGCTTCTCTTAAAAAAGAAGAAAACAGGAGACAGATCCACCCATCACCTCACTAGGCAAGAAATCTGGAACTCAGGCAAACCACCAAAGAGTAACAACATCTCAGTGTGTGAGTAACATGTAATGAGCCTGTATAGCTCACTGAAGCCATTTAAATTGGAAATACTGTATCCTTTATCATTTGTGTCTTCCTCCTTCTTGGTCTCCTGAATGATGGGTAATTTCTTCCTATATGAATATCTTAACTAGTTACCTGCTCAGGAGGCTGTACATATGGGAGCTTGAGGTTTGAACTTTGCATGACAGAAACTGTTCAACATTTAGCAGTGCTTAACAGGGTAATACGCTTTGAGGAAGTCACTTTGCCTCTCTGAATGTTGAAAGGAACTGATTGCCCTCAATAAAACAAAAAAGATTTCTGAGGCTTGAGCTCCAGAAGACAGTCTGCATGTGAGATGGGGAGGTCTACACAAGAGGCCTCCATTTCCTGGCACAAAATTCTTGTCTGCTACTTTGAGGTGTTTGGTACTTCACTCTAACCAGTCCAAGATGTGATGATTCTCCTTTAAAACCAGGGCTAGTAACAGACTAGAAGCCTCTTCCCCTGTGTCCAACTTAGCAAAACTGAGACAGGGTGACATTGAAAGATAACAACACAAGGGAAAAAAAGCCTTATTTCAAAACTTGTTTGTTTGTTTTTTTTAGTTGGAGTCTCACGCCCCAGGCTGGAGTGCAGTAGCAAACTCACGGTCTCCCCAGCTTTGGTCTGCTGGGTTCCAGCGATCCTTCTGCTTCAGCCTTCCAAGTAGCCAGAACTACAGGCACACGTTACCACGCCCAGCTAATTTTTGATTCACTGTAGAGACAAGGTCTCACCAAGTTGCCCAGGCTAGTCTTGAACCCACGGCTTAGGCAATCCACCCGCCTCGGCCTCCCAAAGTGCTGGGATTACAGGCTGAGCCACCAAGGCCTGCCTCAAACCTTGAAAGCAAGGAAAAAAATCAAAATTGTCTAATTTCTGACTCAGGCTTTTGATGCTAAGTATACTAGGAAAAGCTACACCAAGGGGCAGCCCCCCCTTCACAGAGAAGTGGTCTTATACAAGTTCACAGTATATCTATCATATGTAAGATACCATAACCATATGATAATCGCAATGTGCTTCCAGCAATTGAGTGCCATACATACAGAAGAGGGGACACTTCTGCTGGTCTCAATTCCCTCCTCTGAACAGAGTCGCTATAAGGGGCAAAAAACATATGGATCTCATGGATGGGTGAATTTCCTAAATTGTCTTCATTTTAAGCATGGAACTTGCAGGTGGCAACAATTATGGCAATAGTTACATGCATGTGTGTTTACTGTATTTGTTTACAAATAATAGCATTTATTTACACTTTCAGTTCACTCATAAATGAAATAAGATGTCTCCCCACAAAATGCCTCCCCTCATAGTTCACTCAACCCAGGAACTCTTAGTTCAGACATAATTAAAACAAATATACACAACTTTAGATTCTATATATTAATACATAAATGTGTATTATTACTATCAGTAGTTGTTGTACCATCATCATCATCATCATCAAACTTTTTTTTCCATTGTGTGGTTGGCAGTCTTATCTGGTTTCTTTTTTTTTTCCTCTTGGAATTAAAGTCTTCTGATTACCATCTTACTATGCTCCCCTGGTCTCAAGAAAGATGACAGTGGAGGAGTGGGTGGTACGAGTGCCACTAAAGCAATATTTAAAAGAACACACAATTGCCTATAAAATGTGCAGCACAGAGCCCCATGATATTTTTTCAGAAGACATCAATAGTCAATACTCACATCCAGGTTGACTGGGAATACACTGATCCTGACTAAGACCATTTCTGCCAATGAGAGGTGATGTCTTCACCAAATCCTAAATGAGACATAGGGGTATGCTATTCTTGTCTCCTTGTTGGGCCCTCAGACTTATAGTACTGCACTTGACTTCCTGGTCTGCAAGAATCTCCATAGAATGACCAGGGATGAAAAGTGGACAAGGGGTATTCTCTCTCCCTACTGGGCTACTCAGGTATCTCAAACACAAAGTGGGCTGTTTCCTTGATGCCCTGGCAGGGAGCAGTGATTATGGAAAACCCCTTGTTTCTGGCATTGTTCGCTGCACATCATGGTTGGTGCTTAGCAAATGTTGAATGCATATGAAACAAATTAATCTTGTTGAAATGCTGTTTTCCAAATCTTACTCAGATATTGCAGCAACTTAGGTAAGACACACTGGTGTGTGTGTGGTGGTGGAGGGTGTCATTTAGGGTTAAGGTTCACCAAGCACTCACTCCCAGCTGCAAGTGCACACACAACATTCTAAGAAGATGCTTCAAGATCTGGTTTCCTCTTGGCAAAAGCCAAGAAAGAGGAAGCAAACCACTCTTAGAAAAATCTGTCTTGGTTGGTTTGACTTGCCACATCCTTCCCTCAACAGAAAGGGACATGAAATGGAAGGGAACACACTACTAAAAGAGAATTGTGGGCTGGGGAAATTCTGGGCAATGAACAGAGTAGCTTACCGGCCGGTGAGTAACAGGGAAAGGCGGTTGATGGGTGTTTCACCCTCCACAGCATATGTCTGTTCAGTGGCCAGAGTCAAGACCTGCCCTTCGCAGCAGTGAACAATCTCCTTGTATGTCTGCAGGGGGACCTGCAGGGGCAGGTACAGCGTCTTGTAGAGGAGGTCAAACTCCTCAGGGAGGGTATCCTTGCGCAGGCGGTATACCAGGTGTGCCAGCTGAAGCAGGCAGGCCACTGCCAGCAGGAAGCTCCAAAGGACAATGTCCAGGCCACAGGCATTGAACCAGCCCCACAGCACACAGCACAGGTAGCCTGTGCCCAGGAAGCCAAAAAGGTAGAAGCATCCATATACCCCGCTGCCCCCCATGAAGCCCAGGAGCAAGAAGCAATTGGCCAGGTGGTAGACAGCCCCTTCCAGATCCTGCTTCCAGCCAACACACACTGGCCCCTGCCAGAGGGGGTGACCCACTATGCTGCTGGTGGCGCTCATCTTTGGGGAGTCTCAAAGCCTTGCTGGGCTCGAATACCGTCTCCACACAGGAAACTCAGTGAGTAAATCTCCTCCCAGGGGTCCTCTCACCTCCGGCTTCTCACCACCAGCTCCACCTTTCCTGGGAGTGGTGCTTCCAGTCGCTTTGGAAATGAATGGCAGAACATAGTACACTTCATGGAAAATTCACAAACTTTTTTCCTCTTTCTTTCTCTCTCAGCAAGGCTCTGGCTCTCCCTGCAGAGCTCTGGCGAGCTTCCGTGGTTCCACGTTTCTTAGGACAGTCCTCAAATCTGGTTCTTAGCCAAAAACCTAAATTGTCCCGAGGGAAAGGTAGGACTGTTGGACTGAAAACTTCAGCAGTGTAGGAAGAAGTAGCCACATCCTGCTCTCTGTTGTTCCCAAGCAGAATGAGTTGAGCCAGCATGGGAGGCACACTTGTGTTCCATTTGGAATGTGTTCTCTCTTGGCACCGGAAGAAAGGGTGACCCCAGATGGATACCATGTTTGGAATTGGAATCCAAGAGGTACTGGCAGTGAGAAAAAACAGGCCAGGCACACAAGCAGGCTGGCAGAGCACTTAACATACCTCCCAGGGTACAAGATAAGACCTCGGGGCAGAAGCAGGCAAGGAGGGACAAAGGAAAAGGGAGCTGAGGATTTACCTCAACACCTCAGGCAGGGCACTACCCAGAGTGCTTTGGTGGGAGGGGAAGATGGCTGGGAGGGTACATCAAAGTCGTAAAGTATGGGACTATTATCAGAAAAAATCCTTGCAGTGAAAAACCCCTTGAAAGCCTTTTTAAAGTCATACTGCAAATATCATTAGATATTTGACATTCACGTAACAAAAATAGTCATGTAAAGCAGTTTTTTAAATTCTAAACTAACTTTCCCTTGCATATATTTGGACTTAGTAATTGTTAATAAATGGTAGTACACTGCCCAGATTATCACCCCACCCACCCCAATATTTCCAAATTATATCTACCACCTACTAAACAGCCATAAAGTACCAGATCTAGATTAGGCATTTTACATACTTATAATTTAATAATCACAACAACCCTTCAAAATTAATATTATCCTCCTCCTAGATTTGGAAGAAACTGAGGGTCAGAGAGGGAACAAGTTCCAGGATTTGAACCCAAGCCTGTCAAATATAATACACTGCCCCAAGTAGTTTGCACAATAAGTGGAAGTACAGGACTAGATCCCTGACTCCCAACCCCACATTCCTCCTATGAAGTTTAACTTCCAAGGAACTTCTGGTTGAGACTGTGGATCTGCTGTGAGCTGCCAGGAGTTAAATCTGGAGTATGCAAACATTAAACTAAGAAATGTGGGCCGGCATGGTGGCTCAAGCCTGTAATCCTAGCACTGTGGGAGGCCGAGGTGAGAGGATTGCCTGAGCCCAGGGGTTCGAGACCAGCCTGGGCAACTCGGTGAGACCTCGTCTCTACACTATATCAAAAAAATTAGCCAGGCATATTTCCAGTGCTTGTAGTTCCAGCTACTTGGAAGGCTGAGGCAGAAGGATCACCTGAGCCCAGCAGACTGACGCTGGGGTGGCTGTGAGTGTGCCACTGCACTCCAGCCTGGGCGAGAGTGAGACTCTGACTCCAAAAAAAAGGAAAGAAAGAAAAGAAAAGAAATGTGACTCTGGTTTCCAAAGGACTCCTTGTTGCCGAGTTAGCACTTACTACCATTACTCTTGTTGCCCCTGAGGTGCAGGTAGGGCGCTCAGTAACCTTCCAGAACTATCCAAATGCTCAATCCACAGGAACTTTCATGATACTGCTATCAACTAACTACAATTCATGAGAAATTAGAAATTGCCCAATATGCTCAGGCGTAGTAGTTTCCAACTCAACAAATTTTTTTTTGAGGGTCCACTATATGAGGTAAGCGAAACATTCTCTGGGAGAAAGAGACCTCAAAAAAACCAATGGCAATTCAGTGTGTGAAGCACAATAACCAAGGTGAGTCTGAAGAGCGGTGGCAGCCTAGAAAGAAAGGTGGCATCGGGGAGAAGAGATATAAGAGGAGCTGGCAACTGGTAGAATTCACCAGGTAGGCAGAACAAGAGCAGCAGCAGCACAGGCAGAAGTGTGAAAATGGCATGCTGAAGGAAGCCAGTTTTTAAAATTTGATTAAAACTGACTGACTGGCAAATGTGTTCCCTTATTTTCCAAACTTAAGAGGGAAAAACGATCAGTGGTGAGAGAAAAGTTAGAGAGCCTGGAGAGGAAATGCCCTCCAGGTCCCTGCACAGCCACAACGGGGACCCTGATGTCATTTGAGCAGTGGCGCTGGGGGGTTTCCACATGCTGTTTTTATGACCCTCGCCTGCCTCCCAACCAACCCACCTACTTCCACAAGCAGCAGCTGCCCATCCTTCCACCTGAGTCATGCAGCCCCTGAGCTTCCAGAGTAGCTGTCCCTGCCAGCTGTGAGCAGGGAAGACAGAAAGAGAAGCAACCAATGTCCTGCTCAAGATAGGATTTCAAAGCAGCTCATCTTTCTTAGTATGGTTGGCCTTGACCCTTTAAAGAGACAGGCAGATCCATTCACTCTATAGTTCACTTGCCCTGCTGCCCTGTCAATCCACATATGTGCTTTCTCAGCAGAAGGTATTTTTCTCAAGCAGTTATTGTTTTCTCATGTCATCCTATGATACGTACTTTTTAAAATAGAAGAAGTAGGCTCAGAGAGGCTAAGAAACCTGCCCAAGGTCATGGGGTAGTATGTGAATAGGGATTAGAGTCTAGGTTCGTGTGACTCTAAATTGCATATTCTCTGTACTATACCATCATACTAGGTACTTTTAGTTTATACATATCCACATACAGGCTCAATTATTGCCACAGGGGATTTGAGTATGCTGCCAGAGTGGCATACATGTCAGAGAATCACAGGTGCACTGACCTCACATGTGGCATGCAGTGATAGTGACACTAATACCTACAGGATAGCACCGGTGGTCAGAATACAACAATGAAAAGTTGTCTCTTATTTATTTTAAAATCCAGATTTGATAGAAGAGGAAAGAGGTATTGTTTTTCAAAATGGTATGCTTTTATAAAGAAATTCACAAGCATGAAGGCAGAACCACAGTAGAAAATATCTGGGAAAGAAAAAAAAGAAAGTAACACAAGTCTTCTCATTTGTCGAGTTTATTCAATTTAATAAGCATTTATTCAGGACAAATGACATGTTCTAGGAACAGCAGATATAAAGATGACCAAGACAATTATCACCTCCAAGAAACTTTTGACCCCCCCCCAAATTGCAATCCAATAAAATAAGTGTATCCAGGCTTCAAAGGAAAAACACTAATGGGGGAGCAAAGAATTCAATCCAATTCAATTCAATGCTATAACCTAACTAACATTTATCAGAAAAACATCACAGGGAAGGTGACATTTAAGCTGGTCCAAAAAGATGAGTAGGTGTTCCCCAGCTAGGGGAGAGCAATCCAGGAAGGGGGAACAGAATGTGTACTTAAGCCCAGAAGTGAAGCAAAAATGTCTGGCATATTTTGGTAACAGAGAACATTTTGTAGGTGAATCAAAAACGGCAGCAGGACACAAAGCAGGAGAGTCATGCTGGGGGCAGATTATGAAGTTAGCTGGCTAACAGTGTGGCCATCAAGTGTGGCCATGAACCCATCCTGGTCTTTGAACTGTTTGCTACTTGTCTATGCTTAGATAAGATCAGAAATTGAGAGTAAATGTTAAGAAATTTTTATAGCAAGTTGACAGAAACTTATGGCTTTTCAATTTAGTAACAAAAACTTTTGGCTTATAGAGCATCTTTTTTTAACTGTTTTTTTTTTTTTTTTTTTTAATTTCATTTTCCTAGTATTGGTCTGTAATGAATTGGAAAAAAAAAAAAAGCTAGTTCTTCACCACATATAGTTTGAGAAACACTGAGCATGAAGTTAATATTTTCCTAATATGGATAATAAAGTAGAACAGAGGCATGATTTTAGGCTTTGGCCACATACTGCCAAGTTGATCTTAAGCTACACTATTGGTTGTCTTCCAAAGGTACGTATTTCTCTTTTCTTTAGTTTATGGAACTCTGATTTTGCTTTGGCAATATGTTAAGCAAGGCGGGCTCCTCTTCTAGTTGCCAGGGTAGAAGCCAAGCACAACATCTTATTTGCCTCAATGGCGACTAGCGTGAGCAGGCGTGTGGCCAAAGACATCTAACAGGAAGTGTGTGGGGGCTTCTGGGGAAAAGTATACTCTCTGGTGGAGAGGAGGCCAGCTACCTTTTATCCAGACTTGAATACAGTTGTGTGACGATGTAATGCTTGAAGCTACCACAGTTAAGAGATATACCTAGGGATGAGAAGGATAAAGACCAGAAAAATGGAACAAGCACAGGTTCTTGAAAGCACATCTGAAACTCAAAACTTTTAATCTCTAGACTTCATGACAGGGGAGATAAGTTACTTTTCTGTATTACCTGTCAGTCTAGTTGGACTCTAGTACTTGCAGCTGAATGCACCCTAATTCAGATCTCCTTAGGATCTCCATAAGGACTACTCTTCAGGGAACAGTTCTCTGAACATCTGATTGTCTTATTCAATAAAAACTGAACACCAGACAATGTATTATGCTCTACCAATAATTTTCTCTCTAAACTGAGTAAATGAGAAGAATTGCCCCCATAAACTCAACTTACCCATTCAGGATGACTTGGTTATTAGGTGAACAAGATAGTGTAGTGTAAAACTGGTTGCCTAGTCAATATCCATTTACCTCTTCCTCCTTTGTAACAGAATTTCATTTTTGTCCAGATACCTAACCTACACATGGACCCAAGCGGAGGGACCTTGTTTAAGCCAATTAGCATAAAGTATCCCACAGACAATTATTGGTCCATAAAAATATTTATAACCTAATTTGGCTCAGACTAAAAAGAGAAACTAAGAGTCCATGCTTGGGGAATGGTTCTTCTCTCTTCAGCTGTACTTGAATAAGAAAGCACATGATTGGCTTCATCAGTCCTGGGAGAGAGACCCCTGAGATGAAAATAACTTGAGTCTTGAATGGCACCTTCAATGAGCCTATGATATTACTATTTCTTAGAGCTAATCTAACTCTGTACGTCCATTATATATTCGAGCTCTCCTTGATGAGGATTTTCTATTACTTGCTGTCAAAGCACCATAATTGACACAGGTGGAACTACCATCTAGCAGTTTTTAAAAGCTAAAAAAAGAAACGCTGGGTATAGTCACACGCATTCTTTTTAGGAAAGCATCTTGGAATATCCATCTCAGACATGAGCATTCAACTTTATATTTTATGGTTTATATACATATGCACACTAGACAATAAACTCTTTGAGGGCAGTCATGTCTTACTAATCTCTGTATACTACTTGGTACATAGCTGGCATATAGTATAACCTTAGTAAATGAGAAATCAAACAGTTTCTCATCTTGAAAACAGGATGTCTGACTCACACATAAATATGCAACACCTAGAGCTGTTCCTTACACATAATAGGCCTCCACTAAATATGTATTAAATGAATTTATACCTCTGAATACATTTACATTAGACACCTGGTACAGTGAAGAACATTGGATTTGAACTCTAATGACCTAGACTCACATTCCAGGCTACCAGTTATTTGATCAAGGTGATTTTCTGAACCTGAGTACTTGTATCACCTGTGAAGTAGGAATTATAGTTTCTTCATCCACCCTCAATTCACATCTGTGAAAGGCATAGTAATCCCAGGGTAGGCCTTACCTAGGGATATGGTCCTGGTTTTTCTTTTTTTTGTTGTTGTTGGAGTCTCACTCTGTCATCCAGACTGGGAGCGGCCACTGCAGCCTCGACCTGTTGGGCTCCGGCAATCCTTCCACCTCAGTCTTCTGAGTAGCCAGAATTACAGGCATACGCTACCATGACCAACTGATTTTTTGATTTATTGTAGAGAGGAGGTCTCGCCAAGTTGGCCAGGCGGGTCTTGAACCCACGGGCTCAGGCAATCCACTCACCTCAGCCTCCCAAAGTGCAGGATTACAGGCTGAGCCACTGAGCCCAGCTTGGTCCTGGTTTCAACAACCTTCAAGTCAAATATTTCAAGATTAGAGAAAGGGAACTAATTAGAGAGAATCGTGTGACTGTATGTGTGTTGAGTTTAGACATTATTGTGAATAGCAGGGGGTCAGCAAAAAGGTATGTTAGAATATGGATGTTGGTCCAGCATTTTGGAAGGCCGAGGCGAGAGGAATGCCTGAGTCTAGGGGCTTGAGACCAGCCTGGCAACTTGGTGAGACCTAGTCTCTACAATAAATAAAAAAAATTAGCCTGGCATGGTGGCATGCGCCTATAGTTCCAGCTACTTGGAAGACTGAGGCGGAAGGATTGCCTGAATCCAACAGGTCGAGGCTGCGGTGACCGTGAGCATGCCACTGCACTCCAACCTGGGCGACAAAGTGAGACTGACTCAAAAAAAATGTGGATGTCACCCCCAAGGGGGCCACATTCTTCATTTTTCAAACTACTGTGCTAACATCTCTTATTATTACTGAAATGCTGCCTATCATCTTTGGGAAGGCTTACGCACTAGGAAAGGATGGGCAGAAGGTTTTGTGAGACGTACTTTTAACTGTGGCTAAGGCCAAGAAAAGTGCTTTTAGTTCCTTTACAAACCTGAATGGCAAAAGTTTAAAAAAATTAATGTTGCTAAGAAATTAGAGAAATAGGTACTCTCAGATACTAAGGTGCAAATGGATACCCTCTCTAGAGATCAACCAGGCAATACGCATCCAAAGCCTTGAAAACATGCATAGCATGTGGCCCATCCTGAGTGATTAGTAGATGACACTTATAAAGACATTCCTATGGAGACTTCCACTGCGTTATTATAAAGTAACTAAAAGAAAAAAAAAGTACAAAGTGTGTATGCCAGAGAGAGAAAGGTGTATGAAAAGGTTGAAGAGTGGTCCCATTGTAGAATGGTGGGATTTCAGGTAATACCATCCTTATATGCTTCCATAACACCAACCAACAAAACAAAAAATCAAAATTTAGGTATCTGATATGTATTTTGTTCCACACTGAGATCCAGTTCCTAGAATAGCAACTGATGTATAGCAGATACCCTAAACATTTGTGTATTTTGTTTTGTCTTTTGTAGAGACAAGGTCTTGCTATGTTGCCCAGGCTGGTCTTGAACTCCTGGGCTAAAGCAATCCTCCTGCTTCAGCCTCCCAAAGTGCTGGGATTATAGGCATTAGCCACTGCACCCAGCCAAACATTTGTTTAATAAATGTTCCTTAGTTATCTCTTGTTCTTGAGATTTTTAAACTCAATGTACTTAAAGGTAGAATATGATCCATTATTTCATTAGCTCATAACTAGCTAACCAGCTAAGAGGATGACGAGGTTGCTATACTAAGCAAACTATACCCTCTATTCAACTCCAGATATCAGTAGGGCACAGCACTGAACTGTTTGATTAGACTTGCACCAATCCAGCCTGGTCAGCTTCTAATTAATACCAAACAACTGTCTGTCCCCTAGGCACTAAACTTATGATCTTAATCTATGCTAAAATGTAAGTAGCCATGTACAGATTAATGAAGCTAAACAATTTAGATCTTCCAGGCCAAATCACTCTAGTTTGGTCCAAAATCTAAACTAACTTTTCTGAAAGACAGCTACTAAAGAACAACAATAATGGTTTAAATATTAAGGCTACGGCCAGGCACAGTGGCTCACGCTTGTAATCCTAGCACCTTGGAAGGCTGAAGCAGGAGGATCACTTGAGCCCAGGAGTTTCAGACCAGCCTGGGCAACACAGTGAGACCTTGTTTCTACAAAAAGTTTTTAAAAATTAGGACTTAAAAGCTTGTTGAGTTCTTGCTTTTAAGAAAATTTTTTTAAAAATGAGTGCTGAATGAGATGATATGGCTACCACACTGATTCTGAATTGGTAAAGGGTTAGTCCTAATTTTGGAGATTTCATTGGTTGAGACCAGTATCTGCTTTCTCCTAAACAACAAATATTCAGAATTCCCAGAATAACACAGTAACAAGAACACAAGATACTTATGTTATGAAACCTGTTGATACATATCTTTTAAGAAAAAAAAAAGCCATGTGAGTATGTGAGGAACACAAAAAAGAAACACACTTGAAGATCTCTGACCAGCAATATCTTTCTTGTTTAATAAATTATAAATACTTTTTCACACTTATCAAAGTTCATCAAAGAACTCCCCAAATAATTTAATCTTCTTCATTCTTCAGGAATTATTTATTGACACAGCAGACCACCTATAGAAAAAGATTCATTTTAGAAAGTCAGATTTCAAACATCATGCCAGTTCTAAGGAGTTAGGGAATTAAGACCATCTAAAATAAATACCTACTTGAGTAATTAACTAACGGCCACAGTAATTCTAAGTCAGTCATGAAATAAAAGATTCACATTTTTAAATTCTAGGTTTGCCTAACTAAAAACTGTTAAAACAATAACACATTAACTGTTTATTATATTGCTTAAACTTTAAAAACTTCTGAAATAAAAATTATCTTTATGTATGTATGTATATATACCCTCTCTAGAGATCAACCAGGCAATACACATTCAAAGCCTTGAAAACATGCATAGACTGTGGCCCATCCTGAGTGATTAGTAAATGACACTTATAAAGACATTCCTATGGAGACTTCCATTGCAGCTTTATTATAAAGTAACCAAAAGCAAAAAAAGTACAAAGTAATTATACACACACATATACGCATGAGTGTGTGTATGTGTATTTCTCAAAAATATCTTCCAAAAAAGGATAAGGCAGTTTATTTTTATAGACATTCAAGAGAAGAGACTTGCAAACCTCTCTCTGCTGATTCAAGTATGTTTGGCAATGATCCACAAAGTGGAAGGCAGGTCAGCTCAGTATACAAGGCACTTCCTGTGGAAAGTTACTACTTAATCTCAAGGGCAAAAATAAAAAAGGAGAGTAGCAGATTGACTGGGTTGCTGGTGTAGTCAGAACCAGGTTTCTCACTCCCATCCCAGTCCCTAAGCCAGAAGACAGAAAACAGTGCAAAAAAGGTAAACTGGGCTAGCCCACTCTTCAAGTCTAATGTGTGTATTTCCCTCATCTAGCTGTTCCCTTCATTTGGTTTAGATAAAAAGATAAACCATTATCAACATACAAACTTCTAAACAGTCACTTTTCTAAAAGGCTCAAAGGAAGAATACACCTAAGGAAAAGTTTGAGCACCAAGAATAACCAAAAATGAAACCATTCAACCTTTCTTTTTTTTATTGAGTTGGAGTCTCACTCTGTCGTCCTGGACCTGCTGGACTCCGGCGATCCTTCTGCTCAACCTTCCAAGTAGCGGGAACTACAGATGCATGCTACCATGCCCGACTAATTTTTTGATTTATTGTAGAGATGAGGTCTCGCCTGCCCAGGTGGGTCTCGAACCCGCGGGCTCAGGCAATCCACTCACCTCAGCCTCCCAAAGGCGCAGGATTATAGGCTGAGCCACCGAGCCCAGTTCCCATTCAACCTTTCAATGATAGCAGACCAAAGCATCACTACCTCTTTTGCTACATATCAGAAGGAGCTACCCAGTAAAAGACACTGGATACAAACCTCTTTGATTATACCTTTAGGTGTAAAGTCCTTGATAGGAGGGACCACCTTTTTTATCCTAGCATTTTCTAGAGTCTTAATAATTAGCTACTGAATGAATAAATGTTTAAATAGCAGAAATGACCCTTTTTCTGGATTATCTCAGGATTACATTTGCATACACAGTTGTATATGTGTGCAAAATCAGTCTATTTTAAGCACCCCACTATTAAGTTGTTAAACTTAATAAATACTGAGTATCACCACTACTCAGTGCTAGTCTCTTAATGTCTTTCAACGACTTTATCCTCCAAAGTGGGTTCTCCAGGTTTCTTCTGACAGAGAGGTGCCCATTTCTTCCTTATGTTTCTAATTTCTAGTTTCTTCTACTTTCTCTCTTGTACAGTTTTTTAAAAAGTCATAAAATAGAAAAAAATGGTCTATAATCACCACCATCATATCTATTTTTTAATAGTTTTCAAATCTCTATCATTGCTATTATGAAATCATTATATAATTTATACTTAAGCATTATCCCTGCTACGACTTCTTCAGCCTAGGCTGGTGATTGTTAAAGAGGAGTGAGCTTGAAAATCATCAGGAAGTTTCTGAGTCAACAGGTGCTGACTGGGGCCCAGGTTGTGAATTTTAGAAAACTATCCTCAGGTGACTCTGGGGTGCTCCTCTGGGTAAGAACCACTGGGTGAATGCAGCCTACTTTGATAATAAGTATAAAAGATATGTATGTAATAGATTTCTTTCTTTCTTTCTTTTTTTGAGTTGGAGTCTCACTCTGTAACCCAGACTGGAGTGCAGTGGCACGCTCCCAGCCACCGCAGCCTCGACCTGCTGGGCTCCAGTGATCCTTCTGCCTCAGCCTTCCAGGTAGCTGGAACTACAGGTGCGCGCTACCACGCCCGGCTAATTTTTTTGATTTATTGTAGAGATGAGGTCTCACCAAGTTGCCCAGGTGGGTCTCAAACCTGTGGGCTCAGGTAATTCACTCACTTCAGCCTCCCAAAGCGCGGGATTACAGGCTGAGCCACAGAGCAACAGATTTACTTATAATCTATTATATTCAAGGTACAATTAAGACCTAGCTTACTTAGGAATAACATTAAAATCTATGAAAGTTTTTGAACTAAGAAATTTTCATGATCATTGCTGGGAAGATTTAAGTTCACAAAATATTTTTCCCTCTGAGGCTATTCAAAGTAAAATGTGGTCTAATAGTCCAAGAAATACCAATTTGGTTTTTATCTTATAGTAGCACAGTTGTGTTGGGTTTTATCTTATAGCCAATAGCCTGGTTACTGAACAATATGCACTTATGCATTTTAGTAATAGATCTTTCTAATTAGCATTCATAATAAAGTTTTAAGATTGGAGATTAAGATGCAATCCCAAAAATGAATATATTGCAATAAAATCTCATTAAGTGCAAGGAGTAAAGGGCCTGTGATTTGGAGAATATAAAAGATCTAGACTATAGTTTTAATTCCACCACTACCCACTCTCAACTTGAACAAGCCTTTTTTGACTTCACTGTGCCTCTATTTCCCCCATGGAAGTTGGGGAAATAGGATACCTTGGACCAATGGGAATCCAAATACTCAGTTTCTTTTCCAAAAGTATTATTAAACTGAAAATAAAAATATGGTAGTTTGAATTCTTAAAAAGGTCCCATATGAATTCAGATTGTTCTTATAACCAGGATTAAAAAACACATAATCAAGTCACATATTCAACAAACTTCAATTGAATGTCTGCTCTCTACAATCCCAAGGTATGACTATTCAGTTCTGATTTTTATTTTATGGTTTATAAAGCATACACATTCATATATCATTTAATCATCACCACAACTCTGAAGTTGTCTGGATATGTAATGTCATCTCTATTTCACAGATAACTAAACTAAGGTCCAGAAAGTTAAGAACCTGCCAAGGTCACACAACCAGTTAAACATTAGGTTTTCTAAGTCCAAAGTTTTTGCATTTTCTCTTATACACAAATGAAGTGCCTTTAAAAATAATAGGTATACTTACACTTTTAAGAACATACTCCCCTCCAAATTTACTTATTTTACTAAATGGTTCATTATGGGATTCTTTAAATAACCATCCAGTCTAAAACCCACTTAAGTACACCATAAATACACAATAGTAGATATGTCATACTATATACAGAATCACAAAATATATTATGGTTCTCTTTTTATAAATAGAAAAAGTGAAATCCAGAAAGGATTAATATCTTGAAAGTTAAATGCAGCTGTAATGAAAAACATGCTAACTAAACACCAAGAGACACAAAGTCTCAGAACTTTCAGCCTAGACTGTTTTTTTCTATATAGTAATACTTCTTATCAACTTGGGACAGGTTCTTTATCTCTCCTTTTTTTATAGCTCAGTGAGGAAGACTGACCATATGTGAAATTCCAAAGAGACAGAAAAGAAGTAAAAGGGAAAGAAGCCAGACCCTCTACTGATATCATATTGGAATGGAACTTTGGCATTATCTCTCTGCTATCATTAACAGTGGTGGTGTGTGGGGAAGTCAGGGGAGGGGCAGAAAGCAGAGGGAGTCTGCCTGGAGACCAAGGCTCTAGTTCTGATCCTGCTAAACCTACCATGGGAGTCATTTCATAACCATAAGCTTTAATTTCCTTATTTATTCATTCATTTAATTAATAATGCTCCACTGAGCACGTATTATGAGCCAGGCACTGTTACGTGTACTAGGGGTATGACAGTGAGTGAAACAGAAAATTCCTACTTTCTCAGAGTGTATGCTCTATTTGCAGTGAAGCAACACAGATAATTAAAAAATGTGTAATATGCAAGATTAGAGTACCCACTAGCCACATGTGGCTATTAAAATTTTCAGAAACGACAAATTCAGTACCACAATTCAAGTGCTCAACAGCCACATACTAGACTAGAGAGTACAGATACAGAGCATTTCCATCATCACAGAACATTCTATTGAACAGCACTGTGAAAGAGTGATGGGGAAGGGATGCTAGTTTACATGGGGTGTTCAGGGAAAGCCTCTCTAACAAGGAGGCTTTTTAATGGAGACCTGAATGAAGTCAAGGAATAAGCTAAGATGATAATTGGAGGAAGAGCTTCCAAACAAAAGGAAATCCTTTATTTGTGGGATTGTGGCATTAAAATTTGGACTCAAAGTTCTTCAAAAAATGGCTTGAAATTTTAGTTTTATTAGAATAAGACACAGTACAAAAGAAACAGAAACAATTCCATTTTCATTTTGCGGAAAGCAATACTTCCACATTAAAGCATTTACTGAAGATCCACAATTTTCGAAACAAAAAATAGAGTATTTTCCTTTTGGTTACTTTAGTCAGACAATGCTGAGCTTCCTACAGTCATGAGATCTCACTCTAACATAACTCTGAAGGTTCTGTCAAACCCTTTCTTGAAAGCTAAATTTTCCCCTCCCAAATCTGCCGGATACCTCTCAATTTATTAGCATCATTTACTCCCTACAATGGGAGCTGAAAATTGTTATTTTATTTTTACTGGCATTTAAGCATATGAGATTAACCAGGTGAACTACATTTTAGATAGAATGTTGCTCAATTGCTACTAAATCTGTAAAGCAATACACAACTTTGAAGCAATAAGCTCACCATTTCATATCTTAAATCCCAGGGCTCTCATGCACTCCTTGTGGGCCTCAATTAGATGTCCACAGTGTTCTTCTCCTTTTTCAATGATACTATAAAAGAAAATGTACTTGTTATCTAAATAGGCATTAAGCACATTAGTAAATAAGTATGCATGATAGTGATGGGGAGTGAGGTAGAACATGGGTATGATGGAATATAGTTAGTTAAAAAAAAATGCTATTACATCAAACACCTTTGTTTTTATCTGATCTTGTGATATTTCTATGTCTATGAAAATGTTCCACAGGTAATTTTGGGGGGAATCTGATTAGAAGAAATGATTATGCATGTCAAATATTGCCTTTAGTCTATATCCAAGAAATAACACTTCTATAATGAAATTAGCTAAATGAGTAAAATATTCATGCCAAATGAAGGACACAGAGAGTAGCTCAATGTGTTGCCTACTATCACAGAGGAATTACCTTTTTGACTCTGCCCTACATTCAGACCTAAATAAATTTACTGCCAATCACAAGACATGCAATAACATAAGCATCAAAAAAGATCTGGTAGCCAGAAGACCAAGATAAACTCCCATCAAGATAATCACATAATTTTTAACTTTAAAAATTCACAAAGTAAAGACCAGGACCAGACAGCTTAATTTCTAAGGACTTAAAATGTAAATTCAGTAAATAATTAAGTAAGCCAAATTTAATTACAAGAAAAAACTGACTCCTGACTATGGGTATATGGGGAGAAGCCATAGTGGTCTGAGGTACTTGACACAAAAGAAAATTAAAGAAGGGAACAGGTTCGTCTTCCATCAAAATCCTACACCTCCTTCAATAGGTCAAGGGCTGCCTGCAAATGGGGAAACTGCCTGGGACAGTGAGCTCCTTAAGAATAGCTAGATCGCTTGTTGCTACCGTGCCAGGCACTTGACCGTGGCTTATATAATTAAAGGCTTTACAATAATTCTGGAGGCAGATAATTTTATTAGGCCCAATTTACAGACATATGAGGCAGATGTGTTAAATAACTTGCTCAAGGTTGCCAAGTTGGTGGATCAAAATTCAAACTTTGATTTTGGATCCCAGGCTCAATATACTATACAAAGGTTCAATAGCACTTATTGCTACCATTGGGGCAATTTCTGTAGGAGACTGCAGTCTCAATTCTCCCTTCACAGAATTATTTACAAAATACTGAGTATTAATAAAAATACTGAGCTTCTATACTCTTATTATCCCATTACACCATCTATAATTTATCTACTTATATTCACTATTTCTCTACTTTGGGAGGACAAAAGGGGCTAGAGGGAGAGATACACAAACTCATTATCTCAGGATTCCTAATGAGACTTGCTCCACAATAGAGGCCATATATGGGGGGGCTCCCCACCAAAAAACCCAGAGTTATCTTTTGGAGGGTGGGCCCCTTGTAGTACACTCAGAATTTATTCTTCCGGATCAGTCACCAGAAGTTTTTATCTGAAAATTTTGAGAAGACTGCATCACAATTTGAGGAAGAAACGTCCTGAGTTGTGGCAAACAGGTGAGTGGTTCTTCCATCATGACAACGCACCTGCCCACACTGCACTGAGCGGTCAGAAGTTTTTGTCCCAAAACAGCAGAAGCGCTAAAGGCATCAAAACTGACGAGTTCAAAAACTTGAGCAGGCGGGGTTCAGTGGCTCAGCTTGTAATCCCAGCACTTTGGAAGGCCGAAGCGAGTGAGTTACCTGAGCCCACCAGTTCGAGACCAGCCCGGGCAACTTGGCGAGACCTCGTCTCTACAATAAAAATAAAAAAATAAAAAATTAGCCGGGCGTGGTAGCGCACGCCTGAAGTTCCGGCTACTTGGAAGACTGAGACTGAAGGATCGCCGGAGCCCAGCAGGTCGAGGCCGCGGTGGCCGGGAGCGGCCACTGCACTCCAGTCTGGGCGACGGAGTCTCCTAACTCAAGAAAAAAAAAATCGAGCAGTAGAAAAGCATCGCGATAGGTGTACTGCATCACAAGGAGAGTACTCTGAAGATGACTGAAGTTTAAACATATAAAAACACAATTTTTAAATAAACGAATTCCGGGTTTTGGGAGATCCCTCCTCGTAAAATGAGAACAAACCTTCTGTAGATTAATGATAACCTGGATGAAATACTATGTCACTTGCCTCACAGACTGAGTTGATCTTTAACTTTTGGATGCCTTAAAAGGGCTGAAGGGGAACTCTTCGGAACAGTGAGGAATGTACCCTGTGTCCTAAATTTTGGGAGAGGTCTTTAGAAATGACCAGAAGACCTCTACTCTCTGGTCTTGCCAAATCTTATCATACCCCTTCTTACCACTCGCTACTGAGGTCACTGGCACATGGTTCCATTAACTTCAAGCTCCTGTAAATCACTAGCATCTTTATCCACTTCTACGTATACGGACCTAACGCTGTGCTTAAGCCGTAACAGATGCTCAAAAACCACTTGTAGCAGGAAGGAGTGGTTCGAAATAGCCTCGGGCCCCACTGACCGCTCTCAGCTCCCTTCATGATAGCCAGGACGGAGCTACAGAACAAGTTAACAGAGAGGCGACCGCGAAACCTAGGAGGCCCCATAACTCTTCAAGAGCGCCGCGTGGCAAAGAGAGGGCAGAGGGCGGAGGCGCCGGAAGGCGCAGGCCCCGGCGCGCGAGGCCGACGGCCGCCCCTCCCCGGCTGCGCACTGACCACGCATCGCGCGCCTTCTTGGTCTCCGGGCACGCGCAGCAGGGCTTCAGCGGCTTCTTCTCCTGAGATTCAGAAGGGGCAGGGCTTGCGGCAGCCAGACCAGGCATCTTTCGCGCCAAAGAAGCAAGAAGCGCAGACACCCCACTATGCCAGCCTCCGCAAGCGCCGATTCGTCTGCAGTCACTTCCGGCGGCCTCTCTAAAGAGGCCAGGAAGTTCGGTCGCTCGCAGGCGGGCGGGGGCCAAAAAGAGCGCGTGCGCCGAAGGGGCGTTTGGCCTCTTTAGCGCATGCGCAAGGATGCCGGCTGAAAGGTCACCTCTTTTGCAAAGCGATTTTGAGGGAAGAAAGCCGGGTAACAGAGATCTGGCAACTCCTCCAACCCCTCTTTCATGAATATCGAAAGGGAAGCCTAAGAAGGTGAAACGCCCTGTTCTAGCTGAACCAGAGAACCACTAGAGAAAGCCAGTTCTCTTGAATGATGGACTCTTTCCTCTTTTACACTCGGTGGTATTATCTGCTGTCTTCCTGGCCCCACCTTTTGCAGGCCTTTCCTGCCTTTCACCTAGTAAAACAAGTAACAAAGATATTTGAACGATACAGTTCACAAGTGTTGGGCGGGAATAAGGGTCCTCTGCCCCTCTCATACACATTAAATCCTCAGCTAATGTGCGTTTATAGCCCCCCCAACTGTTTTACTTTAGTATAAATTACTCAATCTTATTTCCTAATATGCAGGTGAATAAAACAAAAATACTTTTTCCTTTGCATTTCTTGAGTTCATTTAAGTAGATAATGTAACTTGCATTAAAATGAACATAATCTTCGGATTTTTTCTTGTAGAGAATTGCTGGAAACAGGGATTACACTCATTTTTTTTTTTTTTTTTTTTT
>NW_007027091.1:302131-312435 GCF_000164805.1 Carlito syrichta | reverse complement strand
CAGGCGGGTCTCGAACCCACGGGCTCAGGCAATCCACTCACCTCAGCCTCCCAAAGGCGCGGGATTACAGGATTACACTTATTTTTAAAAACGACTTGGAGGCATTGTTTAGTAGTTGCATGGTGACATTTTGGGTACTGGACCTTGCAATATCACCTAATTAGTTTGTTTCTATATTTTAGATATTTAGATCAGATAATCTATAGGTGTGTCTGTGAACTGGTGTTGTATAGGAGTAATTTCTATATGTATTTTCCAAGCTACTAAGATCATCCCCATTTTGTTACCTGAATACTTTAAATAAGCATGATTTACATTTCATCCTGGATTGATATGTTTAATAATACAACATATTACCCTCATGTTCTGATTTCATCCTCATCCATTATCAATTTTTTCAACTAGGTGCTAATGTTTAGAGTCTTGCTAATCAAACCATGTCTTGGACTAGCAACATCAGTATCACTTGTAAACTTAATATATAATAAATGTGGTTCAGCAAATCAGTGGGGAAAAGAAAATGGGTTCAACCATTTAGCTTGAACAACTTGTTTCACCTCCTTGGGCTTCTGTTATGATATTTTGGGGGAGAGGGATGGAGGGGTTGAGAGATCTTTCAGTAGTCTTGCTGTTTTCATTGTTTGTGAGAGACCTCCCCAAGTTGATTTGCAAATACTACATTAGGCTAGACTTGGTGACTCAAGCCTGTAATCCTAGCACTTTTGGAGGCCGAGGTGGGGGGATTGCCTGAGCCCACGGATTGGAGAACAGCCTAGGCAACTTGGCGAGACCTCATTTCTACAATAAATCAAAAAATTAGCTGGGCGTGGTAGCGTGCGCCTGTAGTTCTGGCTACTTGGAAAGCTGAGGAGAAAGGATCGCCTGAGCCCAACGGGTCAAGGCTTCAGTGGCCTTGAGAGTACCACTGCACTCCAGCCTGGCGACAGAGTGAGACTTCAACTCAAAAAAAAAAAAGGAAGGACTTCAGATGCTTTAAAGACCTACATGTGAAACATCAAACTAAGAAATCAACAGGATAGCAGAAGAGACTATTTTAATACCAAGAAGTGGGGAATGACTTATTTTACATTTCAAAAATACAAATTGTAAGTTTAAAAAATTGATGAAGTGGCCAGGCGTGGTGGCTCAGCCTGTAATCCCAGCACTTTGGATTGCCTGAGCCCAGAGGTTCGAGACCAGCCTGGGCAACTTGGTGAACCCTCATCTCTACAATAAATCAAAGAATAAGCCGGCGTGCTTCTGTAGTTCCAGCTACTTGGAAGCCTGAGGCGGAAGGATTAACTGAGCCCAGCAGGTCAAGGCTGCAGTGACCGTGAGCATGCCACTGCACTCCAGCCTGGGTGACAAGAGTGAGAATCCAACTCAGAAAAAAAAATTGATGAAGTTAATTACACCAAAATAAAGACTTGGTTTTTACGTAGACACCAGACAAAGTTAACAAATAGGTGACAAATCGGGGAAAAAGTATTTGAAATATCTAAATATTTTTTTAAATTTTTAAAAATTTAATTTTAAAATGTGCTCACTTAGAATGTATGATCAGCTGAAACAATGTAACTCTCAGCCACAATATCTTCCATATGTGTAGGTTTGCTGAGTTTATGATCCATCATTTAATCTTTACAGTAGTTGAAATTATTATCTACATTTATAGATGAGAAAAAGTTGAGGTTCAGAGATGTACATGATTTGTTTGTTCAAGGTCACATAACTTGTAAGTGGCAGTTCTGAGGCCCAACATCTTCTCCCTGTATCCTATCGACTATCGTACTTATCTAACTGCAAAACCAGTATTATTTTAAAATTAATCACTGATCTGTATTTACTTATGCTACTGAATTTTTGTGTATAAGAAAAGGGAGAGAAATCACTAAGAGAGTTTAGGGAGTTAAGAGATTTGAGATAAATTATATATGAAAAGACTGAGTCAGCTTTTCTGCAATTGAAAAAAGGTGTTTTTTTGGTTTTGTTTCGTTTTGGTTTTTTGCCTACTTTCCTGTGTCAGTGAAGAGAATACCGAATGTGATACCTGTCTTTCTGACTTCCTCAGAGTCAGCTAGTATTGGTAGGCTTCAGATAAAAAAACTGGGTAGCAGTCCCACCTCCTGTCCCCATCCTTCCTTTGATCTGCTGTGCTGAAGACAATAACAAACCTGTGGTTTCCTCCTTGAGCACTGTAACCCTTATAGTCTTTCAACAAGTGCATCCTCAGAATAGAATTCTCTTGACCTTGAAAAAGACCAAAGACTATTCAAAGTGAAATATTTAGCCATTAGCATGCATTACTTAACTCTCCTTTTGTGTCAAAATGCTACAGCTAACCCACAAATGTAGGTTACTTTTTCTTCTTCCTTTTAATTTATGAATAATTAAGCTTTAAGATCAACTTTTGATCTTTACATTATCATTACGCTTTTTCTTGCCAAGTCGAAATGCCTTTGGACTTCTGGTATACCTGTTTTGGTATTAAAGAAAAAGTAGGAGTATATAATACAGGAAATTTATTGTTTCCCTTTCTACCCCAAGAAAAATATCAAACATCCCTTCCCCCAAGAAAAACAATTTGAAAGAGCTGTGATTAGAGATTAAATTAAGAGCAGATGGCTGTTAGAGATAAAATAGCAAAAGATGAAGTTCAACCATCTGTTTTGCAAAGGCAACTCTCAGCTAGTTCGATTAGTACTTTTTATACATATCAAGTTCTTACTTCCCAGTTCTGGTTTTAACCAGCAGTGCTTTACTCCTAAACCTCTTGGACTCTTTTCTATTGCTGTAATTGGTAAATGCGTTAGTGGCTCTAAGACTTGAAATGTAGTGGACTTTTTCATAGTACAGTGAATATGTTTATTGTATGGTACTGAACGAAGACATTAGCTACCGATGGCACCAGACAGCAGTTCTGTGAATGGGATGATAGCCCTAATATTGTCACAAGCAACAAGTAAGGGCATCTGTTTTTAATCCTTCCTACGATAAAGGCGTTTTAAGGCACAGTTCAGACCTAACTAATATCAGGTGTGGAGACTTTACTAAGTGAGGCTGGGTAGTTGAGGTTGGTGGAGAAGGAGTGACACCATATGTTAACAGAGAAGAATTACAAGGCTTAAATAGGTCGGTTTTGAATTTCTGAATAGCATTTATATGTCTGCCTCTTAAAAAAAAATGCTTTCCAATTTCCATAGGTAAATATGTGCTGGACAACATTCTCTATATCTGTGATTTTAGTCTACTTGCCTGCCACAGTTTTATGAATACTGGGAGAAGCCATCAAACTGCAACGACACAGATAAAGGATAATGCATTACTTAACAGCAGCAGCAGCAGCAGCAGCAGAGTATCAGCATTTTTGTGCCAGCTCCCTGAACCCCAATTCCCACAGCATGATGTGAAGAAGGCCAGTTGATATCTGCATGCGCATTGGGTTGAATCATAAGAAAGGAACAGTGAACTCAGGAAATCCAAATATTTAGTAATGGGCAGTAAAATGGGCACTTTTGCTCCCAAAGTGGACACTACCTCTGTCTTTAAGGTGTTTCCTACACAAACAAAGGAACAAGGGAAGACAGTGCCAACCTTTGTAAGACACACAGAAACATGAGCACCCATGGAGAATTCTCTCTCAACATGGTTGGGATTTTATTTTAATTAAACTTTATTAATGAACATCCCTCTCCAACATTAAAGGTTTTTAAAAATACAATTTAAATGATAAAGAACCTAATTTCACAAATGTTGTGTATTAGTCATTTATTTCTGTAACTATGGCCTGAATGTTTGTGTCCTCCCATAATTCATGCAGGAGCCTAATACCTAATGTGGTATTTGGAGAGGGGGCCTTTGGGAGATAATTAGGTTGAGATGATGTCACAAAGCTGGAGCCCTCATGATGAGATTAGTACCTTTATGAAGAGAGGAAGAGACCAGAGCCCTCTCTCTCTGCCATGGGAGGACATAGCAATAATGCAGCCATCTGTAAGCCAGAAAAAAAGCCAGAGCCCTCACCAGGAACTTAATTGACTGGCAGCTTGATCATAGACTTCCTAGCCTCCAGAACTGTGAGATATAAATGTGTGATGTTTAAGCCATCCAGTCTATATTTTGTTATAGCATCCCAAGGAGACTAAGACAGCTGTATAACAATATTACCACAAACCTAGTAGTAATACACATTTATCATCTCAGTTTCTGTATGTCAGGAATCTGAGAATGGCTTAAATGGCTCCTTCGATTAGGGTCTTACAAGAGTTCATTCAATATTTTGGCCAATGCAGCAACTTGGATGAAACTGGAGATCATCCTAAGTGAATGAATGCAGGAATGAAAAACCAAACACCACGTGTTCTCACTTATAAGTGGGAGCTAAACTAAGGATCTGCAAAGGCATATAGAATGGACATTGGAGACTCAGAAAAGAGAGAGTGGGAAGGGGTGGAGAAATTTTAAAAATCACCTATTGAGTACAATGTGCACAGGTTGGGGGAGGGGGTATACTTAAAACCCAGACTTCTTTGTCACTATACAATATATCCATGTAACCAAGACTATTTGTACTCCCTAAAGCTATTGAAATTTAAAAAATAGTCTTTAAAAAAAACTCTAGAAAATGCAAATTAATTTATAGTGATAGAAAGTTGATCAACAATTGGCTGGTGACAGATGGCAGAAAAGAGGAAACTTTTGGGGGCAATAAAAATGTATCTTATGATGACAAGTTTCATGGATACATACATAGGTCAAACTGATCAAATTGTAGCCTTTAAATATGTGTAATTTATCTTATGTCTGTTATACCTTAATAAAATTTTAAAACAAAAACAAAAGCAAAATTTTGGCCAAGATTGGAGTCTCATCTGAGGTTCTACTGGAGAAGGACGTGCTTCCAGTCTTACTCAGGTTGACAGAATTCAGTTTCTTGCTATTGTAGGACTGAGGACTTTGGATTTTTTTGGTGTCAGTTGGAGGTCGTCCTCAGCTACTAGAGGTCTCCTGTAGTTCCTTTACCACATGGGTTCTCCAACATGGGTTTTCTCAAAACCACCAAGGGAAAGAAAAGGAATCCAGAAATATGGGCATTACAGTATTATGTAAAGAGAATCACATGACCACATCTATCTCATGGTATTTGGCCAGTCATAATACTCAAGGAGAGGGGATCACTAAAGAGCATGAACACCAGGAAGCCAGGACTCTGGGGACTACCTTAATCTGTCCAACACAGATTGATTATCTAAAGTGTGAAAATTGATTATACAAATGGAGTCATTTCTGTCACACCCAACTAAAATTTAGAGTCAGAGAACCATAGGGACATAAAAACCACTCTGGTCTCAGAAGCCTGCTCCAGAAACTGTCCTGCTAAGCCCAATCCAATGAAACATCTGCTCCAACTATAGGACTAGTTTTACAACAAAATCACCACCAGGGCTTTAAAACTAGTTTACCTAGGAGCTGTTGCCATTCACCAATCAGAGCTCACCAACTCCAGTGAAACACTGCACAGGGCATGGAGCTTTCTTTCATGACAAATTACATAAACTTTCTCCTTTTCAAATAAATCCTCAACCTTTTCGTTTATTCTTTGGACATGCCAGAGATCATCTCAATCTGTGTGTGTCCCAGATTGCAGTCCTATTTCTTTGCTTATTCCCAAACAAATTCTTTTTTGCTTGGAGACTCATCTCTCTATTTGTTACTGATGAAAAACAAACTTAAAACAGACTGTGTGAAACATATGCACAAATGAAGATAAGTTGATCTATACAAAAACAATGAATCCAAGCACGGGTACTTTTGCCTTTATTTTTTCTGGTTGGGAAGAATTTCTTCCTTTCTACAATTGTGAAACCATGAGCTAAAATTCAAAAACACTAGTAAATTGCAAAAACACTAACCAAAATTAAATACTATTTTTTAAAAAAACTGTAAATTTAAAATTTCACTTAATGAGCTGGCTTAAACTGGAAATTTCATTTTAAAATACTATTTGTTTATTTTTTTCTGGTTGAACTTACATGTTTTCTAAAATTACTAAACACAGGGCATGTGCACTGAATATATGTTTAAGTATATGGATTATATCTTAAGAGTCATTCCTATTCGTTCCTACATTTGTCCCTTGTATGCTCACAGATTTTAACATGAGTATCAGATAAATCAGGAAAATAAAACACTCAAGGCACTATGACAGAAATGGAAGAATTGGGAAGATAGTTGGACTTAGGAAAGAAAGGTATCTAACGTTTACTGGGCACTTACTATCTACCAGACTCAGATCTAAGTCCTTTGTAGGTGTTATCTCCTATAATCTTCCCTGATTTTATTGCTATTTATCCCCATTTTAGTGATGAAGAAACTGAAGGGCATGGATATTAAGTGAATACCCAAGGTATACAAATTGTAAGTTTTAGAACCAGGATTCAAACCTAGAAATCCTGATTCTAAAGCTCATGCAGTCAACCACCATTTGAGAGGTTCTGCTGTATAAGAAAATGTTACAGTTTTACTCTGGATGTATGGAGTTTCACTAGTTGAGGTTTGGTCTTTTGAAGTGGAATGCCCTAAAGGTTGTAAAAATATGAAATTGGCAGTGAGAAAGAAGTGAAGGTCAATGATGGCAGGAAGGTAAAGAAAAGGATAATTCAGTAGATCAATTTATTTGAGCGTATTTTTCTTCAGCACCTGCTTTGTGCCAGGTGCTGACCTAAGAGCTATGGATGGATTCAGAGCGAACAGGACATTTGAGGTCTCTGGTCTCACAGACCTTACATTCTAGCAGGAGGAGATAAAATATACAAGTAAACAAATAAACTTCTAATGCTATAAAAATAAATCAAGGTAATGTAATAGTGTCTTCAGATGTGTTTATGGAGGGTACTGGCTGTTGGCTACTTCAGAAAATTTATTTGACAGAGTGAGGAAAAGTCTTTCTGAGCAAATGACATTTTAGCTGACCTCAAATGATGAGAAACCAGCTGTAAGAAGATGAGGGGTGTGGGAGTCAGGAGCCTTCTGAGAAGAAGAAACAGAAAGTGGGAGGCCCTGAGAACATGGCTATATCCACAGATGGAAAAGTATTGTGCTATTATAACATGGTATTTTATTTGTTTCTATGTCTGCTTTCTCCATCAGCCAGTGAGCTGTATAAATTATCTCAGAATCTTTAACATCTATTATATATTAGACATTTTACAAATCTGTTTAATAAATGAATGGATTTAGTGATCATTTTGTTATTGCTCATGTACCAGATACTACAGAAATACAAAAATGACCATGTAAAGGCCTGTGACCTCAAAGAACTCAAATCAACTAAAAGTTTTGGGGAACAGTATTGCAAACAATTACTAATACAAAGTGGTCAATGCTGTAAGTGCTAATATAGCATTGGAAGAAAGAATGGCATCTCACTCTATTTGGGGGATTTGGGGAAACTGCATAGAGATGACAAATTTAAAGGTGAGTCTTGAAGGATACCTAAATTAACTGGGGGGGAAGGATGAAAGAAAAATTATTTAATGATACTTGTTAAAGCATGGAATGGCAGACTGGATTCAGGACCTTTGCAATGAGTATATGGATTATTGCAACAAGGTCTTGCAGTGTAGGGAGAGATTGGGGTCAACTCTGAATACAGCATAGGCAAGAAGAAATTTATAACTAAGAGTAGGGTGGGGGTCAGTGAGTGGAAAACTACTAAGAGGAAATTTGAGGGGTAAGGGGAACTCTGGCTAAATTGACCTAACTGGATTCTTGCTGAAGAAGGCCAAGGTGATCAGCCATCACCTGGAGGATGATGGAGAATGAGAAAGTGAATCGGTTATCGAGGGTGAGGGATTCTTGCCAAACTGACTTAGCAGACTTCTTTGCTGAAAGTGGGTTTTGCAAGGATGTACACACATGAGCCTAGTATAAGGTGCAGGAGTTCGATTTATTTGACCAAGCAAAGAATCTTTGTCAGGGGTGTCGACAAAAAGACACCAAACTCTGTAAAATACTTCAGGATGGTTTATTTTGGCCAAACTTGAGGACCTAGACCCGTGGCCTACATCCCCAGGAAGTCCTGAGAATGTGTATTCACTGTGGTTGAATGGTAGCTTGGTTATATATAATTTGGGAGGACAGAAGTTATAAGAAACCATAAATCAATATATGTTAGATTTACACTGGTTCCATCCAGAAAGTTGGGACATTTTCCAGCAGGGTCCACAGACTATAGGTAGATTCAAAGATTTTCTGACTTGACTGACTAGATAACATAGTTGTCTCAGGAAACTCGAAGGCAGTAAAGGAAATGGGCAACTTAAGTAAGATAAGAGAGCAGAGTTTCTTGATATGTAGAAACAGTTTTATGGGTGGTGGTGGTAGTAGACATCAAATAGAGCAGGTAATTGTTTTAAAAGATGCCAGAGTCTCCAAAAGACAGCTTTACAGGGTCATAAAACACTTTGAGTGTTCCTTCTTTATCTGCCAGAGTCAGGTTGGGGAGTAAATCACATTAAAGGCTGGGAATTTGGCAATGAAAAGAAAAAAGGTCAGTTTAGTCATTGGGACATAAATAGGAAAAGGCATTTTAGGAAAGGAATCCTCTTGAGCAAAGGATTGGCTGTGACAAAGTACATGGCTGGTTTCTCAAAACTCCAAGAAGTTTAGGAGAAGAGACAGTAAGTTAAAACCAGGAACATGTGCAGAAAGAGGAGTAACAGCCCAGGAAACTTATTCAAGAAATGTCTATGACCCACATCAAAAGCATGAAGAAGCCAATTCTGAGATGCGCTGCCAGCCTAACGAAATAATTTGAGCATCATACAAAATAATGATTATAATGGATTAAGACATCAGGTATGTAAAAATGCATGCATTCATAATGATACTAAATCAACAAAAAATTTTGTGGTTAACATATGAGTTTGATCTGAGGCATCTGAGGCAAGATAGCCAGTGTAGCTTAGACATAGATAGATGAGTTTCTTGCAGGCAGGATTTAATTAAAATAGAGTACGCATTCAGGCATCTTCGTTATTGGTACACGACCTTCACCTGACCAACCAGGCATACTGAACAGGACTACTTTGTGGGTTGGAATGTGGATCTACCAGTACAATAAATCACAGAAACAGTAGAGAATTACCCAAAACACAGACATAATGTTCTTTTTTAAAAAGCCCAAAACACTGGATTAAAAAAAAAAGTGGTACATATACACAATGAAATGTTACACAGTCTTAAAGAAGAACAAAAATTATGAACTTTGCAGTAACTTGGATGGATTTAGAGTCTAAAATACTCAGTGATCTATCACAGAAACAATTAACTGAGTACCACAATTATCATAATACTATAAAAAAAGAGATTGGCAGTAGTGGGAAACTGCCCGGGGGGCAGGGAAGACACTTCATCAATAAATGTACCTGATCTCAAACCAGGCAAAGTAGGGACCAAAGTGAGGCCCAAACTTTACCTGTACAATGACCATTTGTATATCTAATTCTGAATTGTACCCCACATCCTTAAAATAAAAAATAAATTAAAGATAAATTAAATAAATTTAAAAGCCCAAATCTAGTTAGACAGTAACTTTCATTATTTAAAAATGAAAGTGATCTTGTGACCTTAACAGGTTCAGAGGTGGTAATCAAAACTTGTAATCAGATACCTGCAGCCCTCCACTCTTAGCTCATGGTTTGCTTAATCATCATGGTAAAAACATATAAAAGCCTTGTCAAAGGCAAGTATGTGTCCTTTCTCTTGTCACTCACGTTTTTTCTTGAATGCGTTTTTTCTTTCTAATAAATTATACTTAAAGTATACCTTGGACTGTCTTTGAAATTCCTTTCTATGCAAAGTCAGAGGACCCATGGAGCAACACACTACACCCTACCCAGTATCACATCAACTAATTTCTCTGAAATTTGATAATTAAGGAGAAAGAATTCAGTATTTATCCAGTCTTTGCATATACAGAAATACAAATGTATTTCAGAAAAACCAATTAGTTAGTTTGGAATCCCAGGTAATAAATAGAAAATTATTGAAAGTATTAGAAATTCACTGTTCTAGAATAAAACATAAGAGACATACCAAAATGCAACATGAGTACTTAAAAAAAAAAATTGTAGCTGGGCTCAGTGGCTCAGCCTGTAATCCCATGCCTTTGGGAGGCTGAGGTGAGTGGATTGCCTGAGCCGGGCGTGGTAAAACAATCAAAAAATCAATCAAAAAATCAGCCAGGCATGGTAGCGCATGCCTGTAATTCCGGTTACTTGGAAGGCTGAGGCGGAAGGATC
>NW_007027091.1:296660-301994 GCF_000164805.1 Carlito syrichta | reverse complement strand
AATTGTGTGGGTGTGTCGATGTCTCACTCTGTCACCCAGACTAGAGTGCAGTGGCACAATCACAGGTCATCACAGCCTCGAACTACTGGTTCTTCTGCCTCAGTCTCCCAAGTAGGTAAAACTACATGTGTATACCACCTTACATGACTAATTTTTAAAACTTTTGTAGAAACAAAGTCTCTGTTGCTCTGGTTGGTCTTGAACTACTGGGCTCAAGCAATCCTCTCGCCTCAACCTTCCAAAATACTGGGATTACAGGCATGCGCTACCGCCGGCTGGGATTATAGGCGCTACCATGCCTGGCCTTTAGCCTTGACAGGAACAAACCAATTATAAATGAAATCTTGAATTCAATCAGGAATATTTGAATATGTGCAGTACAAGTGTTAGATGATATGAAGGAATTATTATTAATTTTGCAGATTACTGTATGCTGACAATATGATCTTATACCTAGAGAATCCTAAAGACTCCTCCAAAAGACTCTTGGACTTGATAAAAGAATTCAGTTAAGTTTCCAATTACAAAAGCAACACACATAAATCAGTAGTACTGCTATACACCAATAGTGAGCAAGCTAAGAATGAAATCAAGATCAAATTCCATTTACAATAGCAGCTAAAATACCTAGGAATATATTTAACCAAGGAAGTGAAAGATCTCTACAAGGAGAATATAAACCTCTGATGAAAGAAATTGTAAGTCAGGCTCAGTGGATCAGCCTGTAATCCCATGCCTTTGGGAGGCTGAGGTGAGTGGACTGCCTGAGCCCGCGGGTTCGAGACCTACCTGGGCAACTTAGTGAGACCTCGTCTCTACAACAAATCAAAAATTTGTCAGGCATGGTAGCGCGCGCCTGTAGTTCCGGCTACTCGGAAAGCTGAGGCAGAAGGATCACTAGAGCCCAGCAGGTCGAGGCTGCGGTGGCCGGGAGCGGCCACTGCACTCCAGTCTGGGCGACAGAGTGAGACTCCAACTCAAAAAAAGAGAAAGAAATTGTAGAGACACAAATAAATGGAGAAACCCCCCCATGCTCATGGGTAGGAAGAATCAACATTGTTAAAATGACCATACTACACAAAGTCTACAGTTTCAATGTAATTCCTATCAAACTACCAACATCATTTTTCACAGAATTAGAAAAAACAATCCCAAAATTCATATGGAACCCAAAAAGAGCCAGAACAGTCAAAGCAATCCTAAGCAAAAAGAACAAAACTGGAGGCATCACGTTACCTGACTTCAAATTATGCTATAAAGCTGTAGTAACCCAAACAGTACGATACTGGTACAAGAGCAGACACATGGACCAATGGAACAGAATAGAGAATCCAGAAATAAACCCTAATATCTACAACCAACTGATCTTTGACAAAGCAGACAAAAAACATGCACTGGGGAAGGGATACCCTATTCAACAAATAATGCGGGAAAAATTGGATATTACATTCAGAAAAATGAAGCTTGATCCTTATATCTCTCCATATACAAAAATTAAATCAAAATGGATGAAAGACTTACATGTCAGACCTGAAGCCATAAAAATCCTAGAAAAATTGATATTAAAAAAAAAAATCCTAGAAAATAACCTAGGAAAAACTCTTCTGTACATTGGCCTAGGCAAAGAATTTATGGCTAAAACCCCAATAGCAAATGCAACAACAACAACAAAAATTAAATAAGTGGGACTTAATTAAACTAAAAATATATTCGCAAACTATACATCTGACAAAGGACTAATATCCAGAATCTACACAGAACTCGAACAAATCAACAAGATAAAATCAAATAACCCCATTAAAAAGTGGGCAAATAACATGAACAGACATCTCTCAAAAGAAGATATACATATAGCCAACAGACAAATAAAAAAATGCTCAATATCACTCATCATCAGGGAAATGCAAATTAAAAGCACAATGAGATACCACCTTACACTAGTGAGAAAGGTCAGTATTAAAAAAATCAAAAAAACAATAGATGCTAGCATGGATGCAGAGAAAAGGGAACACTTATACACTGTTGGTGGGAGTATAAGTTAGTACAACCTCTATGAAAGGCATAATGGAGATTTCTCAAACAACTAAAAATAGATCTACCACTTGATCCAGCAATCCCACTACTAGGTATCTACCCAAAGGAACGGAAGTCGTTCTATAACAAACAAACTTACACCCACATGTTCATCGCAGCACAATTCACAATTGCAAAGATGTGGAATCAAGTCTAAATGCCCATCAACCAATCAGTGAATAATGAAAATGTGATATATATACACACTATAGAATACTATTCAGCTATCAAAAAGAATGAAGCGTCTTTTGCAGCAACTTGGATGAAATTGGAGAACATCATCCTAAGTGAACAAATTCAGGAACAGAAAATCAAACACTGCATGTTCTTACTTATAAGTGGAAGCTAAATGAAGGTTTTGCAAAAACATATGAGGTCCAAACATTAGGTTCGTGAACCATTCTGGAAAAAGTGTTACATATCTCATTGCTGATTATCACTATAGTCACCTTTGAAGTACTCCCCTTGGGAAACTGTGCACCAACGCCAGCACCTAGTTCACCCATCAAAGCAATTTTGGAACTCTTTCTAGAATGGTCATCAGAGCTGTCATCATTATTTGTTGAAGTCTGACAAGTTCACAAAATTGTCACTGTGTGCTTACGTTGGCAGCACTGCACAAATAACTGTATTGGAACACTTGATGTGGCCCTCAGTGACTTTTTTCTTTACCCAAAGATAAAGGAAATATTGAAAGAAAGACATTTGATGACATTCAGGATATCAAGGGTATAAGATGACATTTCCAGAAAAAGAGTTTCAAAATTGCTTTGATGGGTGAACTAGGCACTGGCATAGGTGCATAGCTCCCCAAGGAGTATTTTGAAGGTGACTATAGTGATAGTCAGCAATGAGGTATGCAGCACTCTTTCTAGGATGAGTTCACAAACTTAATTGTTCAGACTCTGTAGAGAATGGTATAATGGACGCTGGAGACTCAAAAGGAGGAGGGGAAAAGGAGGGAGGAACAAAAAATCACCTATTGAGTACAGTGTGCACAGATGGGAGGAGGTATACCCAAAACCCAGACCAAAACAATTTGTAACCCCCAAAACTATTTAAAATTTTTAAAAGTATATTTAAAAATATAAATATTATTTTAAAAATGTTTCCTATTCAGCTTGTCAACATACTGTGTATTATGTTTTTAAAAAAATAATTACCAATAAAAGTTATTTTAATTTAAATTTCCCTGTTAGTGAGGTCAAATGTCTTTTCATGTATTTATTGGCTATCTATGGTTCTCTGAACAACTTTTTTTTTTGAGTTGGAGTCTCACTCTGTCACCCAGACTGGAGTGCAGTGGCCACTCCATGCCATTGCAACCTCGACTTGCTGGGCTCCAGCGATCCTTCCGGCTCAGCCTTTCAAGTAGCTGGAACTACAGGTGCACTCTACCACGCCCGGCTAACTTTTTGATTTGTTGTAGAGATGAGGTCTCACCAAGTTTCCCAGGCGGGTCTTGAACCCTCGGGCTCAGGCAATTCACTCACCTCAGCCCCCCAAGGCGCGGGATTACAGGCTGAGCCACCGAGCCGGCTAAACAATTTTTTATTACAAGCTTTGTCTATCTTTTTTCTTTTTTACAATTTTATTTGTGGGAGTTCTTTGTAAATCAGTGGTATTGATGAACTGTTAACTGTTTCACATATTTTATCCTACTCTATCATAGATTTCTTCATGTTATTATGATATGAAATTAAAGAATTTTTTAAAATCTAGAAAAAGAAATTAAGACTGGACTTGTTGACTCAGCCTGTAAAACCAGCACTTTGGGAGGGCAAGACGAGTGGATTGTCTGAGCCTATGGGTTCGAGACCAGCCAGAGCAACTTGGCCAGACCTTGTGTCTACAATAAATAAAAAATTAGCCTGGCGTGGTAGCACGTGCCTGTAGTTCCGGCTACTTGGAAGTCTGAAGTGGAAGGATCACTGGAGGCCAGCAGGTCGACACTGGGGTGGCTGTGAGCATGCCACTGCACTCCAGCCTGGGCGGCAGAGTGGGACTCCAACTCAAAAAAAAAAAAAGAAAAAGAAAGGAAAAGAAATTAAAAGTTGTTATTAGTTTGAAATGCAGATTAACATCAGGGTAAAATAATATTATGTCTGAGATTTATTTTAAAAAGTAGATACAGGCCAGATATGGTGGCTCAGGCCTGTAATCCCAGAATGTGAGTCCAGGAATTCAAAGTTACAATAAGCTATGATCATATCACTGTGCTCCAACCTGGGTGTCTCAAAAAAATAAAAATTAAATAAATAATAAAATAAACTGGAAAAGGGAAGGAAATTGAAACTAGATTGGCAAAATGTTGATTCTGAGTGGAGTAACTTGAGGGTTCATTATTAAAAGTGAAATCACTTTTGCCTATGTTTAAAATTTTCCATTATAGTTTTAAAAATCAGAACCAGTGCCTACACCACTTCATCTGTTATCCAATGCCCAGGGCACAGAAAGGGGCAGCCGTCTGCAGATCAAAAGTTACTGATGCGTGAGGCCAAAGCTCACGGTGTGCCACCGCCCAGCATTTAGGAGCTTGGATTCCTCAGCTCTCAGGACCAGCCCGTGGAAAGAGGCTTTCTGGGAGGAGGTGGGGGCAGGCAGTCCCGAACTAGAAGTTTCTGAGATTTCCTAGGGTTTTCCGAAAGAGGCCACGGGTGTAACTGACAAACTGACGTTTGATGACTTTAAGAGTAGCCTCTGCCCCGGCTCCTGACCCTTTGGAAGGGTAGTGAGGAGCAAGTCTGCCCCCTCCCGGCCCCTCCCGGCCCCTCCCGGCCCCTCCCGGCCCCTCCCGGCCCCTCCCGGCCCCTCCCGGCCCCTCCCGGCCCCTCCCGGCCCCTCCCGGCCCCTCCCGGCCCCTCCCGGCCCCTCCCGGCCCCTCCCCTCGCCCCGCCCCACGGCCTCGCTCGTTGTCCCTCCTCCTGGCCCGGTTCCTCACCCCTGCGCGCCGGCGGCAGTTACCATAGCTACGGGGCACACAGCAGCGAGGTCTCCCCAGCTGGTCCCCTGCGGGCCGGAGGAAAGAGGCGGCACCATGAGCCACGTCGTAACCATCGAGGAGCCCCAGGCCAAGCCGCAAATGTCTCCAACTCAGTCCAGGGAGAGGTCGAGGGCCGGGATTCGCTTCTCCTTCAGTCGAGCGTACGATTTCCTGTACGGTAAGGGCCGCCCCAGACTTCCCAGAGGAGGTCTCCTTGGCCAGGTGGACTTCCAAATGGTGGGACATGCGGGGGGCGTGGGGAAAAGAGAGTAGCCTTT
>NW_007027091.1:294439-296365 GCF_000164805.1 Carlito syrichta | reverse complement strand
GGGGGTATGGGAAGCAGCAAGAGCTCGCTGCGCCTTGGAGCTTCGCGCGGATCCGCCTTTTTCCTTTTTTCCTAATAATTTGCCCAGCCCTGAGCGATCTTGAAACCATTCTGGGCTTTTTGGTATCCAGAAAAGTATGAAATGATTTGCAGACTTGGAGATTCAACATTCCCGCCTTCAGACTGCATAAAATGCCCAACGAAAAGGATCATTTTCTGGGCAACTCCAAATTTGTCGTTCTAGATTTTAAAAAGTACCAGTTTATCTCACATTTGTTTTTAGGTTTTGAGTTTTTAAAGAACTTATTCTTATCCGTCAGAGCATTACTTATAAACTAGGTCCACTGCTTTGTGTTGGGCCAACAAAACCCCGGTTTATTTTAATGCTCTGGTTGTCCATTTGTGTTCTCTAAGTTTCTTGAGTTCCTCAAGTTCCTCTTCTATACATTTGTGTATACTCCTCAGCACCTCTTCTAATGCAGATACATGTTAGATACTTCAAAGTATTTACTGAATTTACTATTACAAGAATCGCTCCCGGCACTTTGGGAGTCTGAGATGGGAGGATCACTTGAGGCCAGGAGTTCAAGACCAGTCTGGGCTCCATCCACTATATACACACACACACACACACACACACACACACACACACACACACACACACACATACACACACACACATAATTTTATATATATATATATATATATATATATAAAATTGTAACTAGCTAAGCATGGTTTTTGTTTGTTTTTTAATTTGCTGTCTGCAATCCCAGACTCTTCACCTGAACCTTTGCATTGCTTCCAACAATGTGTTGTTGTCCCCGTGAATCCCAGAGTCAACCCTTTGTATGGAAATATATAGGGCACCCATTTCCTGGATAGAGGGTATGTAATAATTTCTTTTATATTCTGGCCAGTGGTTTTCTTTATTTACTCTTGGGTTTGTGAAATAAATCTAGTAAGCTCCTGTAAACACATCACCAAGTTTTTTTCTTTTTCTTTTTCTTTTTTCTTTTGAATTGGAGTCTCATTCTGTTGCCCAGGCTGGAGAGCAGTGGCACGCATGCTTACAGCCACCCCAGCATCTACTGCTGGACTCCAGTGATCCTTCCAAGTAGCCAGCCTTCCAAGTAACCAGATCTACAGGCCCGCACTACCACGTCCGGTTAATTTTTGTTTTTGAGTTGGAATCTCACTCTGTCGCCCAGACTGGAGTGCAGTGGATGCTCCCGGCCACTGCAGCCTCGACCTGCTGGACTCCAGTGATCCTTCTGCCTGAGCCTTCCGAGTAGCCGGAATTACAGGCGTGCGTTGCCACGCCTGGCTGATTTTTTGACTTATTGTAGAGATGAGGTCTCGCTGCCCATGTGGGTCTCGAACCCGGGGGCTCAGGCAATCCATCACCTCAGCCTCCCAAAGGCGTGGTATTACAGGCTGAGCCACCGAACCCGGCTTAATTTTTGATTTATTGTAGAGGTGAGGTCTCGCCAAGTTGCCGGGCTGGTCTCAAACCCATGCGCTCAGGCAATCCACTTGCCTTGGCCTCCCAAAGTGCTGGGATTACAGGCCGAGCCACCGAGCCTGGCCACCAAGTTTTTTTCAAAGGTAATTTGGGAATGAGGATAAACCTCTTTAGTAAGATGGGCAGATAATTTATTAAGCTAGTTGTTTCTTTGATCCCTAAGTGTCTCGTTCCAGAGGAATTTGCTAAGTGTTTTTATGCCCACTCAGAGAAGGATAAATGAAAGTCTGGATTGTTAAAATAAAACAGGCAGTCTCACAGGAAGCACAGTGTAGACAGGGCAAGACTAGAACCTGGACAGGGAAGGTCAGAACTGAGGTGCTGTGCTTTCTGCTTTCTTCCTTGGACCTTATGATCTTTCATCCAAATATGAACACCTTTTTTTTTTTTTTTTTTTTTTTT
>NW_007027091.1:278333-294419 GCF_000164805.1 Carlito syrichta | reverse complement strand
CAGCCTCGACCTGCTGGGCTCCGGCAATCCTTCCACCTCAGCCTTCCAAGTAGCTGGAACGACAGGCAACATGCTTAAAAACTTAAGGGGTGGATTCTAAAGATGGCTGATCTTACTTGTCTTGCTAGAGGACGATGTTTTCTTACCATGTCTACCAATTCTGAAACGTCATGCTGTTTGCATCTTCCCCATGTACCAAATATGGGAGGCACTGTCTAAATTTATTGCTTCTTTCACTTGCAGACAGGCATAGTGCATATATATAAGGTCTTTCCTCTTGAAGTGTTTCTTGGGCAACCCAGACCCAGAAGGAGGTTTGTTCATAGGAGAGAAGAAAGTGTGTTTCAGGTATGGTACTTGAGACTGTGTGAGGCTTTCTTTTTTGCATTCCAATTCCATAAGCTGACTTGGAACACACAGGAAAGAAATACGTCTAGCTCTCACTGCTAGAAGTGCTAGGGTAACAGAGCCACATGCACGGCAGGGCGTGAGCTGTTGCAGAGTGACGCAATACTTTTTCATTTGTTTTCTAATTAAGAAATCCCATTGCTTTGCCATTGTTCTCAATCTAGAAGTAGATATGTTCTGTTCCTTATGCTACTTTGTTGTATGTTTTTCAGATCCATTGTTTACTGTGTCAAGTGAACAAGACTACACACAGGCAAATATCCAAGCCACCCTGATTGGCAGCCGACTGGTATGTCTTAATTCATCAACTGAAGCTATTTAGTGAACCTGAACCATCTAGTTTGACTAATTGCATTAATCAGATTGACATCACCAAATTGCCACTGGCTTTTAGGTTCCACAGAAATTACTTTGCCATGATTACTAGGGGGCAAAGCATCTTAATACTTATGGCTCATTGTGAGGATTAATTCACTAATAATGAATAAAGGACCCATAGACTAATGTATTTCAATGGGAAAAGGAATATATGTCTGTTATATTACCTAAAAGAATTCAGATAGTGCAAAAACATATGTATAGTGTGAAGTAAATTGTGGCCCTACCCTCCTTCACATAAACAGCCATTGTCATTAGTTTCTTGGGCATCCATTTAGGGGTTGTCTATGGATATACTAGTGACCTCTCTTTCTATGCTATAGACAGTGTTTTGCACCTTTTAAAAAACATTTACAGCTGGGCTCGGTGTCTCAGCCTGTAATCCCAGCACTTTGGGAGGTTGAGGTGAGTGGATTGCCTGAGCCCACGGGTTCGAGACCTGCCTGGGCAACTTGGTGAGACCTCATCTCTACAATAAAATCAAAAATTAGCTGGGCGTGGTAGTGCGTGCCTGTAGTTCCAGCTACGCGGAAGGTGGAGGCGGAAGGATCGCTGGAGCCCAGCAGGTCGAGGCTGCAGTGGCTGGGAGCAGCAGCTGTACTCCAGTCTGGGTGACAGAGTAAGACTCCAACTCAAAAAAAAAAGTTTACAATCTAACTAAATACTTTCCATCTGATGGTATATCCTTTTCCTCCCTGCCTCCCTTTCCTAATAGAGAAAAGTTCCCAGGTTTAGAACCATGTTCAGTAACCTGATCCATTATCCAAGATATTCTCTATATTGGAGCAAGGCAGATCCTGTCCCACCATTTATCAGTCGGGAATGGAGGGGACATGAGGAGAAACACAAAGAAACCCTCCGGCAGCTTGCCTTGTAAGTGTCAGCTCCAGCTCCTTCATATATTCGTGTTTCTATTGAATGCCTTTTTCTTTGTGAATTTCTTAATCTAATTTGCATGATTTAAAAATATATTGTTGTGACGTTGTATGTAGGCCAAATTCTTTCTCTAAACCCCTTTGACCAAAACAAGCCTGATGAAGGAGCTGTGGTTATAGGTGTATTGCTTTGTAAAGTTGGTGTGAATATGTGTATAGTAAATGACAACTTGCCGCCAGTGATAGAAGTGACTGAGTTTGTTGTTCCTTTGATCCATCTTAGAAACTGAAAATGCTTTTAAGCTAGTATCTAACATATTTTTTAGAGACTTGCAGCCAAAGCACCTTCAAAGATAAGTGTCCTGAATTCCGTATTCTTTTAATTACTTACAAGTTTACCTTTAGTAAATTAAAAAATATTAATGTCTTTTAGCCTAGTCAAAGAATTGTCTTTTGAAACTTTGGTATTCTCATCTGCTTTTAATTAAAATAGGCATTTTTATATGTGGGATTTCAGAAATCTACTCTTTTCTCAACTCTCATTTTCTCTTATATGGTCTTGGTTTCCTGGTCCAGGGGAAGGATCATATCTAGCCTAAGATATGTCAAATGCATGTTATAGAAGACTTTGTTCTCAGTATGAGATATTCTGTATATCTCCTACTTTATAGACATAGAAATGTGAAATAGAAATTGTATGTGGAAACATATGAGACTTGAATAATGTTTTCCTGCTTCATTTTAGAACTGATACTTCTTTTCAGAGGCCTAAAGAAGTTTATGAAGATCCTGAAGTTACTGGAAAAAATCGCTACAAATACTTTGAAAGGTAGGATGTAATTACTAAATGAACATGTCAGCCCTGATACTATTAGAGAACCTCTTTAGGACAATGATAACAGCTGCCATTTTTAAGTACATGCAATGTGCCATACTCCATTTTAAGTACTTTACATATATCATTTACTTTTTACAACAGGAACCTAGGGTAGGATGTATATGATCCCCATTTTACCAGTGATGCAGCTGAGACCAAAAGAGGAGAAATAGATTGCTCAAGGTCGTATAAGCTAACATGTGGCAAAGCTGGGATTCCAGTTAAGCCAGCCTGACTTTAGAGGTGTTCACTGCAACTAAGAAAATGTATTTGAAGACAAAATGAAGTCATCACATGCAGTATGACTGTAGAGATAACATGCAGTCATAGTGAAGAGAAAATTATTAAATGTGTTCAAATGGGTTATGTTTGCTCTCTTTATGTGAATGTTGCCAAAACCAACATGGTCAGAGTCATTTTATTTCATTTGTGATTAATACCCATGTGACAGTCATATACTCAGACTAAATTAAAATCAGATGGAGATTTCCCTATAGATCTTACCTGAATTAGAAAAAATAGTCTTGACACCACATCTTCGTGAGCTTCCTTGAGAAAGTAAATTTCTAATCCATATTACTGTTTATGAGCACCCTACTTAAGAAAATTTTGTAATGCTAACTTTTTCAGAGACATATTAAATTCTACAGTATACTCAATTTCTAGACTTTTTGGAGGAAGCTTTAAACTATGTCATTGGGAATTTCAGAATGTTTTGGGGAACTTGAGAAGTTATTGGGCACTAATGACCACCTGAAGTCCAAGTATAGGACACTATTTCTTTTTTTTTTTTGAGTTGGAGTCTCACTCTGTCGCCTAGACTGGAGTGCAGTGGCCGCTCCCGGCCACCGCAGCCTCGACCTGCTGGGCTCTGGCAATCCTTCCGCCTCAGCCTTCCGAGTAGCTGGAACTACAGGCGTGCACTACCACGCCCAGCTAATTTTTTGATTTATTGTAGAGATGAGGTTTTGCCTGCCCAGGCGGGTCTCGAACCCGCGGTCTCAGGCAATCCACTCACCTCAGCCTCCCAAAGGCACGGGATTACAGGCTGAGCCACCGAGCCCGGCTAGGACACTATTTCTTAAAGTGTGGCCTGTTTACCATCCGCAGAGAAAATACCGGAGTGTTTAGTAAGAATGCAGGCTGGGCGTAGGCTCGAGCTTACACCTATAATCTCAGCACTTTAGGAATCAGAGGTGGGAGGATTGCTTGATCCCAGGAGTTTGAGACCAGCCTAGAAAACATAGTAAGACCTCATCTCTACCAAAAAATTAGCCGGGTGTGGTAGTGCATGCCTGTACCCTTAGCTACTGAAGAGGCTGAGATGGAAGAATCACCTGAACCCAGAAAGTCAAGGCTGCCATGAGCCGTGATCATGCCACTGCACTGCAGCCTGGGCCACAGAGTGAGACTCCAACTCAGAGAAAAAACAAAAACTTGCAGATTCATTGACTTTACCTTATATCTACTAAATCTCAAGAAGCAGACCTGGGAATTTGTATTTTAAACAATAATTTCCCTATTCCTTAGTGATTTTGTATTTGCCAACATTTGAATAACATGGATATATGGGATATTTAAGTTCATTGATTTTTAAGGGATAAATATTAGAGTTGGAGGAAGTTTAGCCTGCACCCACATGTGCAAAAGTCCCATATCTTTATGTTTTTCTTTTCCTTCCAGGCCTTTCCTTCCATTTCATCAACAGATACCATTCAGTGTTGTTTATGCAATAACCAAGTAAGTAATCGTTACTTAAAAACTATTTTTCAGTTCATTTTATTTTTTGTTTGCTTTCATGTTTGCCTTCAGAAAATAGTTCTCTAATTAAATATGTTTCAAACTGTAGATTACAAACCACTGAATCCTAAAATTTTAGGATCTAAAAAACATTTCATGACATTAGTTTTCCACTGGAAGGTATGAAATCTTCTAGTGGGCCATGAACACTTAAAAAAACGAGATGATAGAAAATAATAATTAGCATTAGACATATTCAGGATAAGTTGTTTTTTGATTATAATTTTTGTTTCAGATAAATATATGCATGTTGTTTGTATATATGTAATGGGTTATGATATAAAATATATTTATTTTCTTTTTTTTTTGAGTCGCAGTCTCACTCTGTCGTCCAGACTGTAGTGCAGTGGCCGCTCCCAACCAGTGCAGCCTCGACCTGCTGGGCTCCGGCAATCCTTCCGCCTCAGCCTTCCAAGTAGCTGGAACTACAGGCGTGTGCTACCATGCCCGGCTAATTTTTTGATTTATTGTAGAGATGAGGTCTCACCCAGTTGTCCAGGCAGGTCTTGAACCCACGGGCTCAGGCAGTTCACTCACCTCAGCCTCCCAAGGCGCGGGATTACAGGCTGAGCCACTGAGCCTGGCTAAAATATATTTCTTACATGAGTTTTGTCTTCATCCATTTGTGCTGCTATAAGAAAATATCACAACTGGGTAATTTATAAATATTATTAATTTATTTCTTGAAGTTCTAGAGCTGTCCTCATGTGGCAGAAGGAACGGAAGGGCAAAAAGGGTCAGTTCCCTCCAACCCTTTTATAAGAACCTTCGTGACTTAATCATTTCCCCAGAAGGCCCCACCTCTTAGTACCACCACAATGGAGATAAGTTTAAACATTAATTTTGAAGGAGACACACATTCAAACTAAAGCAGTTTTGGAGTTTTTTTTTGAGCTGAAGTCTCACTCTGTTGCCCAGACTGGAGTGTAGTGGCATGCTCCCGACTACCGCAAACTCAACCTGCTGGGCTCTGGTGATCCTTCCGCCTCAGCCTTTCAAGTAGCTGGAACTACAGGCGTGTGCTACCACATCCGGCTAGTTTTTTGATTTATTGTAGAGATGAGGTCTCGCCAAGTTGCCCAGGTGGGTCTCGAACCGGCGGGCTCAGGCAATCCACTCACCTCAGCCTCCCAAGCACGGGATTACAGGCTGAGCCACCGAGCCTGGATGATTTTTTACTCTTAAAAATGAGACTTTATAAATATGTTTGCATGTATATCTTTGTACGCTTGTCTAATTATTCTTCCTAGGCTGAATTTCTAGAAATACAACTGCTAGGGCAAAGGGTTTTATGTATCTTGATAAATTACTTGTCAGATAGGTTGTACCTATTTGTATTTCCATCAGCAGTTTATAAGAATGCCTGTTTCTTCACAACTTTATCAGTGCTAGGTGCTTTTAATCTTTTACATCTTTGGCTGCGTGATAAAATAGCATAAAATAGTATCTTGATGTTTTAAGTTACTTTTCTTGGATTGCTAGTATGTTAATTATCTTTTCATATGTTTGTTAGATGTTTTACTTTTTGTTTTGTGAATTGTCCTTTCCCCATTTTTGTGTGGGGTATTTAAGTGACTTATTGATTTACAAGGGTTTTTAATGTAGAAAGGCTAGTTAACTTTTTATCATACATATTGCAAGATCTATTACCAAGTTTGCCACTTGCTCTTTAACATTTTAAAAAATATTTTGAGGCAGCCGGGCTTGGTGGCTCAGCCTGTAATCCCAGCACTTTGAGAGGTTGAGGTGAGTGGATTGCCTGAGCCTGTGGGTTTGAGACCCGACTGGGCAACTTAGTGAGACCTCATTTCTACAATAAATCAAAAATTAGCCAGGCATGGTAGCGTGTACCTGTAGTTCTACCTACCTGGAAGACTGAGGTGGAAGGATCGCCGGAACCCAGCAGGTTGAGGCTGCAGTGGCCGGGAGCAGCCACTGCACTTCAGTCTGGGTAACAGAGTGAGACTCCAACTCAAAAAAAAAAAAATATTTTGAGGTATTTGAAGTTTAAACTTGCCCTCAATTCTATTAATCGTTCCTTTTATAGTTTCTGGCTTTTGGACCATGTTTATAAAGACCTTAAATCACAGATAATATATTTACTTGTGCTTCCTGTTTGTACTTTTTTAGTCTCATTTTTACATTAAGATTTTTAAAAGATCTGGAATTAGTTTTTGTGCAAGAGAAGAGGTAAATTTTTTACATGTTAACCGAGTTATCCTGGCATTAATTATTGAATCATCTATCCAGAGCCTGTCTTCCTTCCCTCCTTCCTTCCATTTCTCTCAGCAGAAAGCACCTTTTCTATTTTCTCTTTTCCTGCATTCCTAGAGGGAAACAGAGATGGGTGTCTAACTGAAAACAGAGAAGAAAGAAACCAGAGAATGCAGCAATCCTGAATAGGGCCAGAAGTTCTGTACAACATTCTGGAATCTACCTTTTTTTTTGAGTTGGGGGGTCTCACTGTCTCCCAGGCTAGAGTGCGGTGGCACGATCATGGCTCACCATAACCCTGACCTCCTGGGCTCCGGTGATCCTTCTGCCTCAACCTTCTGAATAACTGGGATTACAGGTGTGTGCCACCATGCCTGGGTAATTTATAAACATTTTTTGTAGAGGTGAGATCTTGCTATGTTGCCCAGGCTGGTCTCGAACTCTTGGCCTCAAGTGATCTTCCTGGCCCAGCCTCCCAAAGTGCTGGGATTACAGGTATAAGCCACTATGCCTGGCCTAGAATCTACCTTTTATAATGCTGTTCTACAACCTTGTCCAGTGACACACATATCAATAGGCACTCTTATGAGTAAACCATGGTACTTACACCCCCTCAGTTTCTTGGCAGAGGTAAGACTAACAAAGCAATTCTCTTAAGATTTTTGGGCATAATCCTAATTATAATGGACTTATAACTTTGTGCCTGTCAGTGTTTAAAGAGGGAATGAACTGTGTGAAGCTCAAAGATTTATTCCTACTTGATTGTATAATCTTTAAAATGATCAGATCATGGCCATTTCCAAAGCATTTTGCTCTGGGATTCATTGCCGGGTTGGACCACCATAAGCTCACACATCCACTTCAGGAGACCTGGCCCTCAGAGATGACAGCATTAGGCCCCAGGAGGAGCCTGCCATTTGTCCTTGGTCTTCCCAGTTGGTGCCATCCATAGTAATACAGGACAGTAAACAGCTGCGCAGAACCTGCTGTCTGAATGGAACCCTGCTGAAGTTCGCCTGCCCCTCGCCCTTCTATGTACGGAACTGTGAGCATGATATGCGCAGAGAGAGCTGCGTGCCCATGCCCCATGATACCTGGTTGCCCAGGAAGTGTGCCATGTATAAGGGCTGGCATGGCCAGCTTTGCTGCTTTCCTTAGTCATCTCTGCCTGGCTGTGGCAGACCCGTGATGGATGAGGACCTCATGGCTTCCAGGACTCCAGAACTACCACAGTCTGCATGTATTACTTTTATGCTAGCTGGCATCTGCCTTTCTGTACAAAGTTACGATTAATTGACATTGACCTTTTTCTGGAAATACAAGTTTAGGTATCGTGCAAGTGTCATGACCAGTAAAGGCTGCTGCTCCAGTACTGTAATTGAAGATGATTATTTGTCAGTTGCCTTAAAATAGGAAATAGATTTCCATAATGGTCCCTAACACTTCCCTGAAAGTGCCAACTACTTTTATCTTGCCCTCCCATTCCTGCAGAAACAACTTTTTTTTTTTTTTAGTTGGAGTCTCACTCTTTCACCCAGGCTGGAGTGCAACGGCATGCTCATGGCCACCACAGTCTTGACCTGCTGGGCTCAGGTGACCTTCCCCTTCAGCCTTCCAAATAGCTGGAACTACAGGCACACGCCACCACGCCTGGCTAAATTTTTGATTTATTGTAGAGATGAGGTCTTGCCAAGTTGCCCAGGCTGGTCTCGAACCCCTGGGTTCAGGCAATCCTCTTGCCTCTACTTCCCAAAATGCTGGGACCAGCCGACAACTTCTTTTTTTCAAAAGAAAGTCAGCCATGTCTACTTGTGTCCAAGTCCTATGACTCTTGATACATGTAACTCTACCAAGGTCTTCCGAATTAGTTTTTTTTAAACAATTGAATTCTATCTTCAGATTATTAGAGGCTAATCGTAATATGGAACTAAGGATAAAGTTCAGAGTAGAGTTTATCAAAATCAATTAAGACAGTATCTTTAAAAGGAAAGAAAACCTCTTTAAGGGTGGGGGGGGATTGGGAGTGCTGGAGTAAGGGAAATCTGCATGTGTGCCAGCAACCGGAGAGAAAAGAGGAAGCAAATGGGAGAGACAGCTTGGGAACAGATCAATGGATTAATTGATTGGTAATTAGGTAAGTGGAGAGAAGCAAACTGAAGGGCTAAATTGAAGGGCAAGTTTCCATCATCTGTAGAAATCTTTCTAAGACGAGGACCCCTTTTTTTTCTCAAGGCATTGTAAAAAGAATGAAGTCTCCTTGGAAAAAAATTATACTGCATTTCCCCCACAGATTGCTTAATAAATTATGGTTTCTCCAAACTATGCAATTATTTTAACTGTTGTAGAAGAAAAGAGAAAATTTTTACAATATGTTTCATTGTAAGCCAGGTGAGAAAAGCTATATATTGTAAAGTCCACTTAAAAGATATATTGTGTATATGTGTATGCACAGTAAAAATGGGAGGTACATTTAAAAAATAAAATAATAAAATGATCATATTGGGTTTCAATTTTAAACAAATTTTCTCCTTTTAGGGTAGAACCATATACTTTTCCTCCCGCTTCTACTAAGTCCCTACCCATCTCTTCAAAGTCTACAGTGGGCACACAGACTGATTATCGGGATGCTGATGTTCAAACAGATCCATATTCTCCAGAATATGTAGTATGTCAGGATTCAATCCCTGAGCTCTTGACCCTGGCTACTCTTACTTGGGGTGAGTTGGTAATTCTCTTGAATAGTTTTGGATGATGGTACTGGTAGCCATGCATGCTGTTGAAGTGACCTGTATACAGGGAACTGTGGTTTACAGTGTTGCTATTTCAAGTATCTTGCTCAGTATAGCAACTTCATAGACTCACACTTTTTCTGATACTTCTGTTCAAATAGAGATATTTCCTTTGCATTGTAAATAGGTTTATTGCGCTCTATTCCTGAAACTGAAGTCATATTTCACCTTAATATTGTGGTTGTTTTGCTAACTACTCACCACTCCCCTTCTAAGAAGTCAGTTCCTTTTCACTGAGCAATCATACTTCCTATGAATAAGCCTTTTTTGAATGTATAATACGGAATGCACATCCCTGTATATGTAATAATATTATCTTAATTTGCCCAAGTAGCTTACAGTTTATCAAAGCTCCTTTATATACTTTATTGGGTGATTTAGATAATTCCTTTTAAATTGTGGGTATATGCTAAATACCTTTCACGCTCAGAAATTAGAATATAATACAGTCTGGCCTAGGCCTGTATGACATGAAACTAAAAACAAGAGAGAGTGCCTTTAGAAATTACTAGAAATTATCTTATCTAACTCACTTGATTGTAGGTGGAAAAACCGAGAATCAGAGAAGTTAACCAACTCCTCTAATGTCATGGAGATAGTTAAACAGTGTGATGATTTTATTAAAATGAGATTACGTTCTCCCCTCATTATAACAAATAACTGTGATCAGGTCTGCATCCCAGACAATGGCAATGTTCATATCTGAGCTCTAGTTTTGTTTTGCTTGTTTTTTTTTTTGAGTTGGAGTCTCACTCTGCTGCCCAGGCTGGAGTGCAGTGACACGCTCACAGCCACTGCAGCCTCGACCTGCTAGGCTCAGGAGATCCTTCTGCCTCAGCCTTCCAAGTAGCTGAAACTATAGGTGTGTGCCACCATGCTTGGCTAATTTTTCGATTTACTGTAGAAATGAGGTCTCGCCAAGTTGCCCAGACTGGTCTAGAACTCCTGGGCTCAGGCAATCCTCTTGCCTCTGCCTCCCAAAGTGCTGGGATTATAGGTGTGAGCCACTGCATCTGGCTCTGAACTCTAGTTTTGATTCTTGTTTCCTGGCTCACTTAAAGAAATCAGATTAAGCATTCTCAGCACCCACACTTTAAAGCTGAGACTCTACTTTTAGGTCTAGATGACAAATTAAAAATATGCTAAAACCTTTCCTTTAAATGCATAACAAATATAGGAAAAAAATTAATAAACATATAGCCACATTTAAAAACAAAGAAGAAAGTCTCCATAATGTAGAAATGGAGACTTCTTCCTAAGAGAAAGGAATAGCTGGGACCTTCTGGGCTGAGACTGTGAATAGCAGGGAGCCAGATCCAAATTATCTGCCTGAGCTGGCGTGGCCAGAACTTTTGTCCTGCACACAGAAGGGGCTGAAGCCTGGTACCTGCCTATTTAAGATTATAGCCAGGTGCTCTCTGAGTCAGGCATTCCTGCCTGGGACCTTGGACTTTATCTCTAGTGTGTGATAGGGGTTTCTAAATTAAGTTGCAGAAGGACTAGAGCAAGACAGAGGCTCAGAGAAGCTTCACTGGGCAAAAAACCCCTCATCTGGTGCCCTGCCCTAGGCAGAACTAAGGTTGAAGTGTCCACAAAATCCTTTATGAATCAGGCCTACTCCTACCATTTGTGGGGCCCTGGGCAGGGGCTCAGAGGGAGGTCCACGTACCATGTGCATAGATATTTTCAAATTATGAAACAAGCTAATATCTATTAAGCAAATTATGTTCTCTTTTTTGTTGCTGCCCCCCACCCACCATCCCCTCACAATTATATCTTTGCAGCATGTTAAAAGGACAAGTTCAGGTTTAGAATTCTTAGACTCCTTGGGATTCCGAGCAGGCATGCAGCAGCAAGGCGAGAGCCTACCTGTGATCTGCCCCTTTCTCTTCCAGCCCTGGCTCGGTTCTTCGTTGTGAGGGGCCTGTCTGTCGTGCATGCACATGATTTCCCCAGCTCTTCTTTCTCGTCTCTGTTCACACGTCCCTACAAACGTCTGCCATCTGGCCACACTTTGAACTTCAGGGTAAATAAACAGTATGCCCTCAGGAATCTGAATCCTGAGAAGAGGCCCATGTAGATTTTGGAGGTAGACTTGGGAGCATTTGTGCAGTAATTTCCAGGGCCTCTAAGGGTGGAGTGGAAGCAGCTCTAGGTGAGCATTGGGCCCTGGACTCTTGCCCTGTGTGATGGGCAGGGCTCTAAAGAATGAGGGCAGGGAGGAACCCCTCTTGCAGTCAATGACCAGGGTGCTTATGAGAGAAATCTGCAGCTGATCTCACCCCAAGAACCACAAAGCACCCAGGGGGCAGAGATCCCAGGAGTGACCCATAAAAAAGAAAGGAAATGGGAGAATGTATTTCTGAGTAAAGAGAGCAAATGGAGCAGCCCGAAAAGGATTTAGGAGGTACTTTTTATATTCTCAAAGAGATAAGGGGGAAATAGCAACACTGAAAACAAGAATGGGAGCAACGAAAAAGAACCAGCTGGAATCATTTGAAAGGACAACTATAAAGTCTGAAATCCAGTGAACTCAGCAGTAGAATAGATGGAGCTAAAGAACAAATTAGTGAAATGACAGATTAAATGGAGACATTCAAGAATGCAACATATAGAGGTAGAACAAGATAAAAGAAAAGGAAGAACCATGGGGGATAGAAACTGAGAATAGAGAACATGGTAGAGAAAAAAGTTTATGACTGAGAATTTCCTAAAACTGAAGACAGACATGAGTTTTGTGCTGAAACATTCCATGGTGTAATAAGCAGGATACATTTTTAAAAATTCACACCTAAATAAAAGAAAAAAAAATAGCGAAAGCTATTAGAGAAAAAAGTTAGTTGACCCTCCAAAGGAAAAAAAACCAACAGATTGACATTTTTTAGTATTATCTTTAAGGTGCTATGGGAAAATGATTGCAAACCAGAATTCTTTTATCAGCCAAACTGTAATTCAGGAGTGAAGGTAAAATAAAGATGTTTTCATACATCATGAAAGTATCTATCTCATAGTATAGGTTAAGTAAATTTATTTTTATTATATGCTGCCACCTACAATCCAGCAATTTCATTCCTAGTTCTATCCCAGAGAAAAGTAATTTTACTTACAGAAATGCATATGTGTGTTCACCAAATGACTTGTCCTAGAATATATATAGCAGCACCATTCATAATAACTTCAAATTAAAAACAGCCCAAATGTCCATCAGCCATAGAATGGATGAATAAAATATAGTATGTTCACATAGTGGAATACTATATAGTAGTGAGAATGGGTTACAATTACATGTAACTACATGGGGAATCTCACATACATATAATGCTGAGCAAAGAAGTGAGCTACAAAAGTAGCTATACTGTGATTCATTTACATAAAACTCAAAACCGTTCAAACCAAACTAATTTATTAGAAATGACAACATGGCTACCCTTAAGGCAGGTAGAGACTGAGAAGGAATATGATGGGCAGTCTAGGGTTCTGGTAATGTTCCTTACCTTGGTCTGGGTGCTGATTATTTGGGATGTTCATTTTTGCACCTTCCTGCATGTATGCTATACATTAGTAAAAAGTTTACATAAAGATAGGTGAAGAATAATGACACAGTGAAAAAAGGTTGACACCGTGAGCACTAAGGAGAAAAAGGTTGGGTTCTTCTTAAATGCCAAGAACTGTTCTAAGTGCTTTATATTTTTAACTTATTCAGTCTTCACAAAGTGACTCAGAGTTAAAATTAGAAATTAATACTACAGAGCTTTAAAAAGGCAGAAGAAATGGTCATTAGGGCTACAAAGTAACTTTTTTTTTTGACAAAGGCTAATAGTATAGCCAAGCCTCTTGTAGAAAGCATTAAGAAAAAAGAAGATACAAATAGAATATTGGGATTGAAAGAGGGACACAACTACAGAGCAAACAATTCAAGAAATGTAAGAGAATACTGTTAATATCTTTTGTACTGTATTTTAAAACTTAGATAAATTGTACAACTTTTAAAGAAAATATAAATGATCAAGGTGGTTTCAAGAAGAAGTGACAAACTAGAATAAAGAGTAACTATAGAACTTAACTTGGTGAAAAGGAAAAAAAAAATTCTTTCAAGAGTACCAGGTCCAAAGAGTTTTACAGGTAAGTTTACCCTTCCTATAAGGAGCAAATAAACTGTTTTATGCAATTTTTTTCAGCAAAGAGAGAGAGAATAAATTTAATTTATTCATTTTTATGAGGCTAGTATAGTCTTGATTTGAAAACAGAATGAGTACAATACAGTTGTCCCTCGGTCTTCAGGGGCGACTTGTTGCAGGACCTCCCACCTCCTCGTGTACCCTCCTCAAGGATACCAGAATCTGTGGGTGCTCAAGTCCCTGATATAGAGTGGCACAATATTTGCATACCTGTGTAACCTACACACATCCTCCCATATACTTTAAATAATCTCTAGATTTGTTATAATTCTTCATGGAATGTAAATTTGATACAAATGGTTATGATACTACATTGGTTAGGAAATAATGACAAGATAAAAAAATCTGTACCTGTTTAGTACAGATGCAGATTTTGGGGGAAATATTTTTGATCTGTGGTTGGTTGAATCCACAGATGTAGAACCCCCAGATACTAGACTAGTAAGTCAAATTATAGGCCAATCTTATATATGAAAAAATATGCAAAAAATTTTAAATAAGATACTAGTAATCAAATCTCACTATGTTTCAAAAGTGACCTAGAATAACAAAATGTGTTAATTAGAGAAAATTCAAGTTTGTTATGGTATCGGAAAACCAACAAATGTAATGTGCTATTTTAACAGAAAATATAGGAACAGTGCTTCTCTGGATGCAGAAAAAGTATTTTATAACATTCAGTGTTCATACATGATATGTACTCTAGATAAACTGGGAGGTGAAGGAAACTTTAGGGACTTAATCAAGAGTATCTACCACAGCCTATAATAAGCATAACACTAAAATGAAAGTTTAGAAGCTTTACCCTTGAAGGGAAAGACATTGAGCACTTCATCATCGCTACCATTTAGCAATATAGAGAAGATCCTAACCCAGAGTTTATTAAGCTGGGCTATGATCGTTCTTCATCCAGGGACATGTGGAAGGATAGGTGGCATTTTTGTATGTCATGATGATTAGGAAGTGCTTCTGGCATTTAGCCCACAGGTTGCAGTGCAGGGGCTAGGCTGGCATGAATACTAAACATCCTGTGTTGCATAGACAGGCTCATTCAACAAATAATTGCCCCGATATGGCAATAACATCCTGGTTGAGAAACACAGAGTCAGTGCAGTAAGAGAGAAAATGAGGTACGAGGGTTAGAAAAAGGCACCCAAACTGTCTTTATTTGCAGACAATGTGCTCATGTAGAAAATCAGATAAAATGAATGATCAGAACTAAGTAGAGGGTTCAGGGTAGCTGATTATGAAATCAACTTACAAAGATCAGTAGCTTTCCCGTGTAACTGCAATATCTAATTAGGAAAACTATTGAAAAAAGTCAGATTCATGATAGCAGCAAATAAAAGTACTTAGGAAATCACCTAATCAAATATATGCAAGGCATTTATTTTAAATTGTCATGTAAGCATGTAAAGATTTTTATTTATTTATTTTAAAGAAAAGTTTGATTTTAAAAAGATACCATGGTTATTAATGAGGAAACTCATGCTTGAATAGATATACTTTTTCCCCTAAATAATTTATAACTTCAAGCAATTCTAATCCCAATCCCCACTTTCAATGTAACCATGCCTGGGTAAATGAGCACCCTTCCTTTTCTCTTCTCAGAAATTATACAAAAGCAACAAGAACAACCAAACTCCCACAGACTCCATTTTCAGTGAAACTAAAAATATGTATGATCCATGAACTACTAAATATTTGTAAGGACTGCAAAAAGCAGCTGAGAGTAGGCAGATGCAATGTGGGAGGAAGTGAGGAAGCGTGCACTGTGGGAGAGGAACCATCAGGGGATCTCAGAAGGCAGGAGCAAAAATATCCTTGTGAAGGTATATTTAGCAACATCCAGAATTAAAAGCGATCACATTTTATGATGTAGCTGCTAGACGCTAGCATTTCTACTTCTAAGAATGCTAGAGAAGCTCACATACTGAGTATAGTGAGACCAGGACAAGGATGTTTGTTGCAGCATCATGTGTAATCAAAAAGTGGGAAACAATCTAAATGTCCATTTGAGAAGATAGCTTACATTGTAATAAAACCTTACCTTGGGAGAAGGAAACTAGATCTCTATAAATCATTTTGGCTAGGTCCCCAAAACAAAGTTGAGCAAAAAAAGCAAGTTGCAGAATGATACATACAAGGTCTGACAATTAAGTTTGCAAACTCATCCTAGAAAAAGTAATGAAAATGCTGCATATTACTATGGTCACCTTTGAAGCACTCCCCTTGGGAAGCTATGCATCGACGCCAGTGTCTAGTCTACCCGTCAAAATAATTTTGGAATTCTTTTGTTGGAATGGCCATCAGAGCTGTTATCATATTACTCTTGATGTCCTGAATGTCATCAAAATGTCTTCCTTTCAATATTTCCTTTATCTTCAGGTAAAGGAAAAAGTCACTGGGAGCCAGATCAGGTGAATAAGGAGGGTGTTCCATACGGTTATTTGTTTAGTGGCTAAAAACTTCCTCACAGACAGTGCTGTGTGAGTTGGTGCATTGTCGTGTTGCAAAAGCTCCTTCGGGACCGTTTTTGCACACTTCTTTCTTTTTTTTTTTTTTTT
>NW_007027091.1:261816-278101 GCF_000164805.1 Carlito syrichta | reverse complement strand
CTCACCTCAGCCTCCCAAAGGCGCAGGATTACAGGCTGAGCCACCGAGCCCGGCTTACACATTTCTTTCTTGTCAAGATTTTCAGTTAAGATTTTGTAGCCAGGCACGGTGGCTCACGCCTGTAATCCCAGCACTTTGGGAGGCAGAGGTAAGGGAATTGCCTGAGCCCATGGGTTTTGAAAGGACAGACCGAGAGCTGAAAGCTGTTTTTTAATCTTGTTCTTAAACCTTAATACAATGATGAGAAAGTAGAAGCTATGTTTTGGGGAAATGCATACTTTAGGAAAACTTAACCTTGCCAACTATGTCTTTTCAGAAACAGACTTCCAGGTATCAGAGGTATCTCATTGGACAAGGATTGTAGAAGGCATGAGACTTGTAATTACAAAAGTTATGACTGCTCAGAGGGGGAGCAAGTGGGGATTTGATCTTCCAGTAAATTGGGCCCTATCTACAGGGAAGTCAAGGATCCCCTGAAGCTACCCACTGGGAATGCCGTGGAGATAAGGGGAAATGCACCCTCCATTAGCTCTAAGGAATGTCGTTCGGGAGGGGGCAGGAGCATCAGAATCTTTGTCATGCCCTTCTATAGGGGCTATGATAATATGGGCAGATATGAGTGGGTCTCTGTGTCACAGGATCTCCAAGACATCCACAGGTAGTCGGTAAGGAAGTCACGGCAGTCATGTTTACCTGATTGCAACATCTCCAGGGGAAAGGATTTAAGCCAGGACTCGGGGGGCTACAGGGCCACACTCATCTAGAGTGTAGGTCCGCTCCCTGTCTGTGGGGAGTGATCTTGAATAAATCTTTTCTTCTCTCACTGCTTTGTGTGTTGCAATTCTTTGCATTACTCAGATCTCTGAGTTACCAGCACGTACCTCCGGCTTGCTGGCTCCGGCCGTGCTGCGCCTCCCCTTGCCTCTCCTATCCATCCATCCAGTCTCACCCTATCCGTGCTCTAACATTTTCAAGAATAGCCTGTGCAACTTGACGAGACCTCATCTCTACAATAAGTCAAAAAATTAGCCAGGCATGGTAACACACTTGTAGTTCCAGCTACTTGAAAGGCTGAGGCAGAAGGATCACTTGAGCCTAGCAGGTCAACATTGGGGTGGCTGTGAACATGCCACTGGACTCCAGTCTGGGTGACGAAGTGAGACTCTGACTCAAAATATATATGTATATCCCTTTTGCTAACTTTATCAATATTTATTTGACCTGGTATGCCTCTCACAGTCAACTGATGATTTTGACACACAATTCAACAAAGTTTTGCTATGTTTTTGTCAGTTCTGCTCATTACTGGCCTTCCAGACCTATCTTCATCAGTGACGCTTTTTCTTCCCTCAGAGAAATGTTTAATCCATTTGTACATTGCCATTTTTTCTTCATGGTGTTATCCCCATAAACTTGGACTAACACATCCCTGATTTCACTTCCAGTCTTGTCAAGTTTAACAAGAAATTTAATGTTTGTTCATTCTCGAATTCAAGATCTGACATTCTCACAACAGCACACAAAAACATGCGATAACAATAATGAACACCACTCAGCAAGACACTGCCACATGTCAACATGAACACAGCTCTGAGATACTGATATGCCAAGGTTATAAAACCTTACCTGGTTGTTTGTACAATGCTGCCAATGTCAGTGCACAGTGGCTAGCTCATGAACTTAATTGTCAGACCTTTTAATACAATACCATGCATATAAATATTAAAGGCAATCCCATGTTTTTTTAAATGTATATTTCTTTTTCTGTTCACATTTGTTTTTCCTAGAGAGAGAATATACTGTAGTGCATAAAAACACCAGGCTCAGACTGCCATATTTGCATCCTGATTTCCACCACTTACCAGCTATAACCTTGTGCAGGTGACTTAACCTGTTAGCTTTTCAACCCCTTCATTTGCAAAATAGGGATAATTGTATTTATATGATGGAAGTTTGTTGAGGATTAAATGAATTAGAACAGTGCTTTGCATAATAAAAGTGCTTAAGTAATGTTAACTTTTATTATTATAATTAATAGATCCATGAATCTGTTTGTAAAATATTAAGACAGACTGAAAAGAGAGCCCCAAGTTCCTTTTTGTGTTTCCTTTGGGAGAGGGGAGAAGGGAGAAGAGAATGGGATTTAACATGGTAGTTAAAAGGAACATCAACTTTGTTTTTACTGTTTTCACTTCTTTTATTAAAAGGGTTTTTAAAAAAGGCAAAGTATATATGAAAAAATATATAGTGTTAAGTTTGAATATATATGGTACTATTTTCATACTTTTTAAAATTACTAAAGAAAACTCACAAGACAAAATTATATATATATATAATTATAAGTAATACTATATATTTTTTACAATACATAGATTTACTTCTTTATACACATATATAAATTTAAAAAATGAATCGTTAGCATACCCACTCAATGTATCATTGTTTCTGACTCTGGAGATGTGATCGGAATGAATGGGTAGAACACAGAACTTTAGCTTTTTCTAATTTTAAAATAAGAGGCGGTGAATTCATATATTATTTGCTTTTTAAAAGCATAAACATTACAAAAGATTTGAAATAAAGAAAGAAAAATCTTAAGACATAGCCTAATATATGTGGTAGAAATATGACTTCTTTATTTCTTTGTATTTTTCTGTATAATTATATTTTTAAATACAAATAAAACAAAGGTTGACATATTGGGGTTCAGTGATCAAATAGGATGCTTGCTCTAGCCCCCCATTTCCTTGACTTGCTTTTACAAAGCTACATTTAGAGATGCTAGGCACCTGAGTGTGGCTGGGTTCCCAAAAATTGGTCGAGGGAGGCATTAGTAGAGTTAGGTCTCAGCCAGTGTCTCTGAGCTGGTCAGGAGACATAGCCAATGGCCCTACCCACCTGCCTGACTTGGGGGTATTTGTGTCTTCAAATTCTTAAAGTTGGAGGAAAAGGATAGCCCTGATTTTTTACATTCACTGTGGTGCACAAAACACAAAGTTGATAAATTCTCAACTAATAATTAGCTTCTTCATGATCTGTTATTTTTTAAAAATCTGCTTGTTACCCTTGCCCAACAAATTCCCTGCCCCTCATTATATTTTTTTAATTTCAGAACTTTGATATTTCTTTTTTTTTTTTGAGTTGGAGTCTCACTCTGTCACCCAGACTGGAGTGCAATGGCCACTCCCGGCCACCGCAGCCTCGACCTGCTGGGCTCTGGCGATCCTTCCGCCTCAGCCTTCCAAGTAGCTGGAACTACAGGCGCGCGCTACCACACCCGGCTAGTTGATATTTCTTTGTGTTTCAAAATTTAGATCTGTCCAATACAGAGTATCCCAAGGTGTGATTTTTCAGGAGACACTCAATATTCTTCAAATACATTTCAGCGTCTTTATGCAACTAAAGTGTCTGGTGGCTCAATTACTAACAAGAGACAGTGTAGGACACAGTGACACAAGCTGTGAAGCACATCCGGGAGATGTTTCCTATTATTTTATCCTGCCACACCCTTGGATTTAGAGAAAAGGAAAGGAGCTGACGGAGTAAATTACATTCTGCCAGATCCACGGATCTGCCTGTTTGTTTCTAAGGTGTGCTGCTTCATCCTCCAGGTCGGGGTCTCCCAGCAGGACAAGCCGAGGTGGAAATGATAGAACGAGCCCGGGAGAAGCGTGCTTGGGAAGCCACTCTTCCTCCTCTGAGTGACACCTCCCAGTTTGAGAAGAGGAGGAGGTTGATGGATGCAATGGAAAGGAAGGAGTGGGCCTTCAGAGAGCATGAGATTGAAAAGTAGGTTCTCTGTAACCAGGTAACTGTTCCTGCATGGTGGGAGCAATGTCAATACTTTTCATCTGTAAAGCATTCTTCCAAATGTGTGGGTTTACAAACAGTCCTCAACCTGTAGACATAGGAAATTGGGTTTCTGGTTCTTTCAGGAGCAGTCACACACTTCTGATGTGGTATCGCAGCTCTCTATGACTTTCCATCCAATAATATGAACTTGTGTAATGCCCTCTTTGCATGTGATGAAATTCAGCATGGAACCCAGGTTTGAACAACTCTCCGAGGGCATCCCTGATTCTTCTGTTCCCTTTATTTTTAGTATCTCTCTAGACTGTCACAGAATCCCACTGATTTCTGCGAAGCATCTTTCTTTCTTTTTTTTTTTTGAGTTGGAGTCTTACTCTGTCGCCCAGACTGGAGTGCAGTGGCTGCTCCCGGCCATCACAGCCTTTACCTGCTGGGCTCTGGCAATCCTTCCGCCTCAACCTTCCAAGCAGGTGGAACTACAGGTGTGCACTACCATGCCCGGCTGATTTCTGATTTATTGTAGAGATGAGGTCTCGCCAAGTTGCCCAGGGGGGTCTCAAACCATCGGGCTCAGGCAATCCACTCACCTCAATCTCCCAAGGCGCGGGATTACAGGCTGAGCCACCGAGCCCAACTGAAGCATCTTTCAGACTGTCCCTTTGTGTTCATTCCCAGCGCAACTGTCCCTAAGCTGGGCTTTCTTCACATCCTACCAAATAGCCTCCTAGCTAGTCCTTGCTCTTACTCTCCCCTGACACTGGATTCAGTCAGGATGCCTTCGGTTCTAACTAGAGCTGATGGGGCATTCCTATTTAAAAGAAAAATTGTGGAATTCTTCCATTAAGAGATGAGCTTACATAATAATATGCATAAACAATAATACACTGAGGCACTTTTGGTTGAGTTTTCAGTCATTTTAACTGTTCTATATTCAGTAATGAGGTTGTTGCTGAAATGATAAGAAATGATGAGAACCAAAAATTTATAACACTCTAGCAAGAAAGAAGAAGAGCAATTTTTGAGGTTGTCCTTTTTCTGGGCTGTGCTGAGGTACTTTATTGCTCATAGCAATGCTACCAAGGACCCTAACATACAAGAAGGAGATGAAGAGACATAGAGATTCAGCTAGGTGCTAAATTTGGAATGTGTTAATTTTTTGCAACACCTTCTGATTAAACCTGAATCTACACTATGTGATTTTTTTTTTAGTTGGTGACTCACTCCATTGGCCTGGCCTGCTGTACTCCAGCGATCCTTCTGCCTCAGCCTTGCAAGTATCCAGAACTATAGGCGCACACCACCACACCTGGCTAATTTTTTATTTATTGTAGAGACGAGGTCTCACCATGTTGCCCAGGCTGGTCTCGAACCTGCAGACGCAGGCAATCCACTCGCCTCGGCCTGCCAAAGTGCTGGGATTACAGGCTGAGCCATCAAGTCTGGCGTGACTATGTGATATTTTGACAAAAGCTTGCAGTTTAATAAAGGCTAGTGTTTGGGACAAAGTAGATGTCAGATACCCAATCCTGTCTGCAGAAATGTAAAGTTATTGCTGTACTTGGAGAGGTATAAGTCTTCTCAGAAGGCAGTAAAAATAGTAAAAATGTAACTGGTCAGAATGAAAGCATCCCTGAGAAAGTGAGTACATTTGTTAAGTTGAGGACAATTTTAATAAACATAGTTTGAGTCCCTCCTCTGTGCTGGGCTCTGTGCTGTGAGTTGGGAAAACAGAGATGAATAGGAGACTGCTATGCCCTGATGGAGCTTCTGTAGTCCACAGGGGCTGGGTTGGGGGGAGGTGGGCAGGAGATGGGGAAAACTAACTCAGACCAACATCTCCCAGGCAGTGTCTGTCAGGTGAGGTACTGCTCTATACCCCACGTGCTAGGGGAACCCAGGTGAGAGAACAATTAGTTCTATTTCAGGTGGGTGATTTGGGAAAACTACTGAGAGAAGGTAGCCTCTGAACTGTGTTGAAGGATGACTAAGAAGCCATCAGTAGAAAGTAACGTCAGACAGTAGTATCAGAAGCTATCAGGTAGACAACACCTGAGAGGTGTGGATCTGAAGATCTTTTGCCCCATCCCCTGCCCACTTCACACCCCTGCCCCAGTGGACTGTACGGAGCTCTGTCACGAATACCAGCTGATGATGATGATGATGATGATGATGATGCTTGCAGAGTGCTCACTATGTGCCAGATAACGTTCTAAGCCAATAGTTCTCAGAGTGTGGTCCACAGACCAGCAGCATCAACATCACCCGGGAACTTGTTAGAAATGTAGATTCTAGGCCAGGCTCAGTGGTCCAGCCTGTAATCCCAGCACTTTGGGATGCCAAGGCGCGTGGACTGCCCGAGCCTGTGGGTTCGAGACCAGCCTGGAAAACTTGGTGAGACCTCGTGTTTACAATAAATAAAAAATTAGCCGGGCATGGTAGTGCGCGCCTGTAGTTCCAGCTACTTGGAAGCCTGAGGCGGAAGGATCACCAGAGCCCAGCAGGTTGACGCTGGGTGGCTGTGAGTATGCCACTGCACTCCAGCCTGGGCAACAGAGTGAGACTCCAATTCAAAAAAAAAGAAAAGAAAGAAAGAAATGCAGACTCTTGGGCCTCATCCCAGACCTACTGAATCAGGGGTTGGCTCCCAGCAAGCTGTGTCAGAACCAGCCTTCCAAATTATTCTGATGCCCACTTAAGTTTGAGACCTATTGTTCTAGTACCTTGTATACTTTAACTCATTTAATATTCACAGTAGACTTAGGAGGAGGATACTGTCTATTATCATCATTGTTTTACAGTGGAAGAAACTGAGATCGGTGGCAAAGTTGAGAAATGAACCTAGTATTCCTAACTCTAGAGAGACAGGTGACTGTGTGTGTGTGTCTTTGTTTTAGAAGCAACTACCTCTTCACACCCATCTGTCACTCCTCCCTCGCCTCTCACGTGGGTTCACTCTGAGAAGTCCTGCAGTGGGACAAGTTGGCTCTCTCTGGTTCTGAGTTGAACATTCAGCTCCCTCTGCTGAGGCCTTGCTTTTCTCTTGTTAATGTGGCAAATCCCTATCCTGGTCTACAAGACTGCTGAGCCAACAGCTCCTCTAAGGAAGCCTTCCCGCCTTCCCCCACCCTTCCCCATGCTCTGTTGTTTCTTCTCCCACAGAAGTCTTTTCACTCTTGTAACCTGGCTCTCCTCTCCCTGTGTTGGAAACATTGGTCTATATGCCTATTCCACCAGAGCAGTGCCTCTGACGAGAAAGTGTTTTATCTTGTACATAATTGTTCCTGGCTGGCATATGGTGGGCACTTAATGAGTATGTCACAAGTCAGTGAGTGAATACATTAATGTATGACTTTTTAAATAGGAGTGCAATGTATGTTCACATCTCTGTTTTAGGAAGGAAACCCTTGGTAGCTGGGTGGAGCACAGATTGGAAGGAGGAGAGGCTAGCGGCAAGGAGTCCAAGTTAGGAGCGAGCTGATAAAAACGGGTTGGGGGTGGATGCAGACACGTTTCAGAGGAGGGATCCTTAGCAGAGGGAAGAAGGTAGAAGAGGGCAGACTTATGGGGGAACAGCACGAGTAGGGTTTTTTCGAGATTGTTAAGGGACAGCTGGAGATTCAGGTCGACAGAAATTCTGGTTCAGAAATCTCTGAGATGGAGGTCCAGATTTCAAAGTCATCTGTGCATGGTTACACGCGCATGAGCAAGGCAGCCCAAGGAGAACGAGTTGGAGGAAAGGGCAAAAGGAAGAAAGATTTTTTTGAGCACCTCCCCTGTGCCAGAACTGACCTTTTCACCTTTACACCTTACAATAGCATGCCAGAGCCTCATTTTCTCCTCATTCTCCCTGTTAACCTCACCCTCCAGGAATACCAGTCGAGCTGGAGCTGAGTGCAAGTCTTTTTCTGAGGGCCTGTCAGCCTAGAGAGCCCGTCTTTTGCCCCATCTGCCTGGCACACTCTTCTTCATCCCTCAGAACTGCACTCATGTATGTTTCTATTGTTTAGAGAGTCTCTGTTGAGTTGCCTCTCCCACACCCCCAACTTCTCTGTCACACCTTTGCCAGCATGGTCTTTTGACAACACTTGAAGGGGATACCAGCCCACTGAGAAGACCGTGTCTGTGACAGCTGTTCCTTGCCCTCTGTTTGAGATGCCATACATTTCTTTATGTTTTGTAATTTACCTAAAGGCTGCAGGAGATTCGCCTAGAAGTTCTCAAAGAGCTGCTGAGGAAGCGTGAAGAGAACCAGAACGACGTGAACATGAAGCACTTGAACGCCCAGTGGTTTAAACTGCAAGAAGCAAAAGAGGCAAAAATGGCACAAATCCAGCGTACACACATATCAAGTAATGGTGTAGTATGAACAACAAAGACAGTAGAAAAGTGGGCTTTGCTTTGGATCTTTGACAGAACCTGATTTAACTATGATATAATTCTGTTTTGATCCTAGTACCTGGTACCTATCAAATAGGATGAGAGAATGGGTTATTTTTAAAGGTAGATGAGTGGAGAAAATTCCTTACTAAGAAAATCAAGTGACTATGCTCTAACAGGCAGTTGAGTTATTGACATATGGTGTGTGTGTGTGTGTGTGTGTGTGTGTGTCTCTGTGTCTGTGTGTCTGTGTGTGTATGTGTGTGCAGCTATAGGGTTCCCCATATTCATGGACCAAGGCCCTGGATAAAGAGCCCTGTTTCTCATCCTTTTTTCATTATTTCCCCCTAAAGGAGACATCTGGACATTCTTTTTCCTAGTCATCCTCCTCCAAGATGTTTAAATATCACAGATATACTGTATATATTTATGTACTGTGTGTATATCTGTACTTTATACATAAAAAGGAGAAATTTACTCTTTTTATTCAGTGCAGGATTAAGAATGATAATTTAAAATTTAAGATTAAAAATGTTGTTATTAACATTTAATTTAATTTCATAGCTTTATGTATTTGCAGAGAAAATTAATATAATTTATTTACTTATAAAATTGTATCAATTATATATGCATATTTGCTATTTATACATACACTTATTAACATTTTAATTATTCTTTAAAAATCATTCAAAACTTGTATTTCTAGCAAAGGTAAAACAACTATAAGACAAATTATTATTTAAAAATCATTTTTAGTGAATTTAAATTTTAACTTTTTCTTGATGGATGTGAGAAAATAGCTTTTACCTAGCTGCTAGGTATTCATTTAGATAATGTCAACCTTTTTTCTTTACAGCACTTGACATAAATGATGGATTTGACTAACTTTTATAGTTAAGTAATAAAGTATAAACTATTTGTACTTAATTCTAAAACACAGTCATAAACAGAAATACTGAGGATGAAACATAAACTTTCCCAAGGTAGCAGTGGTGTGCGGGCCCCCTCTTGCAATATGACTTCACAATCTTGTGATATGATTTTTACACCTGTTGAGAGTGCACAATGCAGGGCATCAAAAAGGTTTGGATCTGAGATGGGACTGGAAAGAAAAGGGGCAGACGGTGGTAGTAAGCATAATTCTAGATGTGTAGACTCCTAATGTGCACAGGTGAGCCTTTTCCCTCTGGCCATCAAACAATTCTGTAATCTATCAGCTGGGACATCTTCTGGCTTATTCTGATGTTATCCAAGATTAACCTATAGCCTTCCCTTTTAAGTATTCTTTTAGGGGACAATAATTCCTCTAGTTCTCTAATGAACACATATTTTCCAGTTACTTTGAGTTTTATTCATTTAGCAAGTTTCACTGAATGCCTCTTCCTGGCCTGGAGTTTAGAATGCAGTTATAAAAGATCTTTGATGAGTACCAATTGAGGACACTAGCTGATTCCACCTCTGTCACTCCTGAGTGTCTCATGACAAGCAATCTGGGCCACACAGATGGCAGACCTCTGATTTTAGTGTTACATTCTGGCTGTGGTGAGTCATCATGCAATTCATTCTTTTCAGTAGATTCCCTGTGAATAACACTAGAATTGGTTTACTATTCCGCATTTGGGTAATTCAGAACAATATTGTGGAGATAGTTATGGGGGTATGTTTTATTTCAGCAATCAGAAAGCTTGTAGAAAAGAGAAAGAATGTAGAAGGGAAGCTCGAGAGAAGAAATATCATCAAGGATTATTCTGACTATGGATCACAGGTCTACGGACCTCTAGCTCGTCTTGGTCGTTTCCCAGACAACAACTCAGAGGATTTTGTAGTGAAAAACCACTATCTCAACACCTATGAAGGTAAGCTGTATACTTAATTAGGTGTTTAGTATAAGAGATTATCTCCGAAATATAAATATATAACATATAAAAATTCAAATTAAAAGCTAGCAGCTATAATATTATTAATATGAGTTCATACAAACCAATAAAAACTACTAAGACCCAAATAAATAGCTGGACACACTATAGAAAAATTTGGCAAGGGCAAATTCAGTTAGCTACTAAACATTAAAAAATGTTTAATGCCACTAATAATCAAAGTAATCACAAAGTGAAATAGAAAAACTTTTATACCAAGTTTATGAAGCAAACACAAATATGTAATGAAATCAACCCTGTACAAAGAACGTCAAAAAACTAGTGGGCAAGGGGATGAGGAGTCAGAGAACAAATTCATGGACAGGGCTATGCCTTTTATGATGTCCAAGATGGGCTTATTTGTTATTTGATTCCGTTAGGCTGAAGCATCACATGGCCAAAACCATGAGTTGATGGTCACACTATTGAACCTATAGCTCTGGCTGGCCATCTCCAGAGCAGAATGCAATGAATCAGCGAACATCTACTTTAGAATAGTGGCACCATGTATCACAGGATAACAAATTTTCTGTTGATCAATATTGTGGAATTACTACATTTGGTAGAGTAATATTTTTATTTTAGAATGCATTTCTTACATGATAGCCTAAGTGACTGATAATATAAGTTTTTTTTGGTTTTTTTTTTTTTTTGAGTTGGAGTCTCACTCTGTCACCCAGACTGGAGTGCAGTGGCCGCTCCCGGCCATCGCAGCCTCAACCTGCTGGGATCCGGCGAGCCTTCCGCCTCAGCCTTCCGAGTAGCCGGAATTACAGGCACGCGCTGCCATGCCCGGCTAATTTTTGATTTGTTGTAGAGATGAGGTCTTGCCAAGTTGCCCAGGTGGGTCTCGAACCCATAGGCTCAGGCAATCCACTCACCTCAGCTTCCCAAAGTGCTGGGATTACAGGCTGAGCCACCGAGCCCAGCCAACATGAGTTTATTATACAGAAATGTGCCTTACATTTCTGAGACAGTTTATTTTATAATTACAACTTTAATGAAACCACTTGGCAAACAGCTCCCGAAGTTAGCAATTTACCTTAAAAATGATAACCATAAGCATTAGATACTAAAAACATGTACTTTCTTCCCATAGGATTAGTCGAGCTTGAGTCATGTCTCCCAGATTTTGTGACACGACCCCAAATCAGAGCACCCAAACCAAAAGTGGTTACCACCAAATCTGGTTTTCTGAAGAGGGCAGCGAAGTTGGATTCTGAATTGGCAGAGATTCATAAGGTATGATCATTATCTGGGAGACAAGATGCTTCTAATGTGACTTTGCAGAGAAATGCTACACTCCAAAAATTACACTTTGTCTTGGTAGCAATGTCCAGTAGGTTTAACATACACCTTACATTCTTTCTCTCCTGTAGACTTTTTGCTTCTAGAGGTTACCTATCCTGTGCTGAACCAATGTGTTGTTTTTCCCTCATTTCAAACTGTAGGAACACCTCTTAGAGGTTATTTTCCCCATTTGTAGAAGTCATGTTACTTTCTGAAAGTGTTTCCAATTTTGGATCTTTACAATAAAATGTGACACTATACAGAGGAGTAGGAAGTTTCTAGTACAGTATTAGAAATGAATTACTTTTGGCGTTAGTAGTCATAATAAGCCTCATTTTTCTGTCATATATTTGTTATCAGGACATCATGACTTTAAAGAGTCATGTTCAACCCCTTTCTCATCTAGTTTAGAACTCAACTAAAGCAGAAAATTTGATGACCTTCCCCAAAGACCAGCCACACAGCATCCATCAACTGGGCTTTCCCTTTTGCTAATTTGACTATAGTGAACTTGGTGTTTGGACATTTTAGAATCTGTGGTTTATGATAGTGGTACTTTGTCTTTCCTGTGCATCAGAACCATGTGAAAGGCTTGTTAAAACATCCCCAAAGTTTCTGATTCAATAAGTCTGGGGTGAGGCTGGAGTATTTGCATTTTTTTTTACAGGTTTCCAGGTGATGTTGATGGTGCCAGTCCAGGAACCTGGTCTTGGAGACCCACTGGTTTATGACATACTCTCATTACTGATCCATGCATGTTTATTTGCTCAGTTGATTTTAGCCATATAATAAGAATTGCTAGAAACCTATACTGAACTTAAAAAATTAGGACGTGGACAATGATTTACATATGTCTATAGGATTCTTTCTTCTTCGTCACTCTCTGCCCTGTCTCCCCTTACCCTCCTGAAAGCTGTGTTCATCATTCTCTCACTTTCTGTAAGATTTTTTTTGTGGTGAATTCTTTCTATTAGGTTATGGAAGTTTTCCTCTATTCCTAATTTACTAAAGCTTTTAATCATACATCTATGTTATATTTTATCAACTGTTTTAACTACATCTACAGAGTTAACTACATACATCTTTTTTCTTTTAAAAATTACTGCTGTAGTAACATTTATACTTTTTTACAAATATTAATCTATTCTTGCATACTTGGAGTGAACCTGCCTTGGTCAAGGTGTATCAGCTTATGTTTAATACGTTGTTGGATTTGATTTACTAATTTGTTGATTTTGACTTTGCTTCTATATTCATGAGTGAAATGGCCTTATTTTTCTTTCTCATTTTGACTATGTGTGGGGTTGGTGTTAGAATTATGCAGGTTTTCTGAAATAAACTGGGGTATATTCTTTCTTTTCTTCTCTTTTGAGAAGAATTTGAATAAGATTAGAGTGATATGTTCCTTCAGTTTGGTAGAATATATGTATAAACTTATCTGAGACTAATGTTTTCTTCATGGGAAAAAAATTAACGATTATAGCTTCTTTACGACTTACAGGAAAAAACTTTTCTGCATTGTTTTTGGTAAATTATATTTTCTTTAGAAATTCTTTTTCAAGTAACTTTCCTTTTTTTGGCATATGATTGTGCATATTGCTTTATAATCTTTAAAATGTTTGTTCCATCTTATTCACGTTCACCTTTTTCATTTATAATATTATTTATTTGGGCCTTAACTCTTTTCCCTTAATCAGTTTACTGGAGGCTTGCTTGTTTTATTAGTATTAACTTTACAAATGATGAACTTTTGATTTTGTTAATTTTTACTATTATATATATTTTTGTTTGCATTAATTTTCACTTTTATATTTATTATATCTTTCTTTCTACTTGCTTTAGATTTGTTTCATAGTTCTTTTTCTTTTCTTTTTGAGTTGGGGGTCTCACTCTGTCACCCAGGCTGGAATGCAGTGGCATGATCACAATGATTATGCCTCAGAGCAGCCTCGACGTCTTGAGCTCAGGTGATCCTTCCACTTCAGATCCTGTAGCTGGGACTACAGGTCTGCACCACCACTCCTGGCTAGTAGTTTGGTTTTTTTTGTAGAGATAAGGTTTTGCTATGTTGCCCATGCTTGTCTCAAACTCCTGGGCTCAAGCAGTCCTCCTGCCTCAGCCTCCCAAAGATCTGGGATTACAGGTGTGAGCCACTGCACCTGGACTATTTCATAGTTCTTTTTCTAACTTAAATTGGACATATAGCTCATCAACTTAAGGCACTCATCAGTTTTATATTAATATTTTAGGCTTAACATTTCCTTCAAAACTGATTTTGGCTACATTCCATTAGTTTTGATATATAGTCTATTTGTCATTATTCTAATTTCTAATATCTGAAAATATTCATTATGGTTTTTGAACCTGTGAGTATTTACCAGTGTGTTTTAAAATTTTCAAATATGCAGGAATTTAACTCATTTTCTAATTAACTTCTAACTCAATTAACTGTGATCAGAAATCATAGTTTGTGTGACAGCTATTCTTTGAAATTTAGTGAGGCTTGCTTTGTGGACTAGTGTATGATTATACATATAAAATAATCAAAATCAACTTCCAAATAATACTACTCCACTTCATGTATGCATCAGATGCCGTATAGCAAATTACTCCCGATTCCTCTGTCCCATTCCTGTGACATTGTCATTCATGTCATTCATGTCACTGATCTATATGCTATAAACAGCCAATACATTTTTACTCATATTGCTTTAACAGTTATTTTTTAGATTAATTTAAAAATAAGAAAAAGATTTTATTTTACCTTCATTTATTCCTTTCTTTCTACTTTTCCTTTCTTTGTATAGATCCAAGTTTCTGATCTATATTATATTTTCTCCTGTCTGAAGAATTTGTTTTATCATTTCTTGCAGGGAAGTTCTGCTGGCAATGAAATCTTTCCATTTTTGTCTCAGGAAGTTTTTATTTCTCCCTTACTTTTCTAGGAGGTTGTACTTCACATACAATAAAATCCACCCTTTAAAAGTGTACACTTCAGTGGTTTTTAACATAGTCATGAAGTTGTACAGCCATCACCACTGTCTAATCCTGGAACATTTTCATCACCCCCAAAGCAAACCCATACTCATCAGCAGCCATTTTCAATTCCCACTTTCTTTCAACCCCTAGTAAACACTATAGCACTTCCTTCTTATGGATTTGTCTATTCTGAACATTTTGTATAAATGGAATCATGCAATATGTGACTTTTTATCTGACTTCTTTTACTTAGCATAGTGTTTTTAAGGTTCATTCATGTTCTAGCACTCCTCGGTACTATGACTGCACAATATTCCATTGTGTGGATATACCACATTTAATTTATCTACTCACCATGGATGGACATTTAAGTTGTTTCTACTATTGACTATAATAAGTATTGACTATAGTAAGTAATGTTTCTACTATTGATTATAATAAGTACAATAAGTACGAAGTATTTGTGTACACGTTTTTGTGTGGATGTATGTTTTCAGTTCCCTTGGGTATATTATCTCTAGGAGTGGAATTGCTGGGTCATACAGTAACTCTATGTTTTACTTCTTGAGGAACTGGCAGACTGTTTCCAAAGTGGTTGCACTGTTTTATATTCCCACAAGCAATGTATGAGTGTTCCAGTTTCTCCACATTCTTGCCATCACTTGTTACTGTTCATCTTTTTTTATTATAGCTATCCTAGTGTGTGTGAGGGACCATCTCACTGTGGTTTTAATTTGCATTTCCTTAACGGTTAATGCTGTTGAGCATCTTTTTGTGTACCTGTTGGTCATTTGTGTGTATCTATCTATCTATCTATCTATACTTTTTTTTTTTTTTTGGTAAATATCTGTTAAGATCCTTTGCCTATTTTAAAAATGAGTTGTTTTGTAGAAGATAAGTTCCTATATATGGAATTGCCGGACTACTTGTATGTGCATTTATAATTTTGATGAGTATATCCCAATGACCAAGTCAAAAAAAATAAACATAATAGTATGATTTTGATGGATATTGCCAAATTTTTTAATGTAAATAATGTACCAGCTTCAACAGTGTGTGAGAATGCCTGTTTTCCCACATTGTTACCACATAAACTGTTATGAATGATTGGTTTTGAAATTGTTTCATGTAGTATTGTTCAGGACTCTTCCCTCAAGAGCTACCTGATTATAGGATTACTAATTACTCTTAGACTGCTGCTGCTTTCCATTGAATCACCAGCTATGGTTACCATAGAGCTGTTATATATTTGCTATCAGTTTTGTTTTGAAAAAAACTTAGAGGCTTAATTACAACCACAGTAATTTTAGGTGGTTCCAAATTCCACTCATAATCTGCATATTTCTATGAGCTTCAAGTTTTGGCTTAGTGCTTTTTTTTTTTTAAAAGCTCACTTTTAGTGGTAAATGGAGTGCAAAAATTATTATTATTATTACTCTTGTTATTTGATCTGGAAACTCACTCTGTTGCCTAGGTTGGAGTGCAGTAGCACATACTACATGTAGTCAGTGGCTAATGTATTCTTAGGCATATCGTAGCATCCTTTGGGAGATACACACACCTTTGTTAGAACTTTCTCAGACTGACCTAGCATTGGATAGAGAATATTACTTCTGATTGATATTCAGATCTGGCCTACATCTTATAAAAAAGAAAGTGTACAGTACAACATACATAATTTGGGTGATGAACTTCACCATTAACAATATATACATGTAGCTGAGCTGCACCTGTTCCCCTTAAGTTTATGCAAAAAAAGAGAAAATGAAGCCAGGCTTGGTGGCTCAGTCTGTAATCCCGTGCTTTGGGAGGCTGAGGTGAGTGGATTGCCTGAGCCTGCCTGGGCAACTTGGTGAGACCTCCTCTCTACAATAAATCAAAAAAAATTAACCGGACGTGGTAGCACGCACCTG
>NW_007027091.1:225316-261713 GCF_000164805.1 Carlito syrichta | reverse complement strand
AAAAAAAAAAAAAAAAAAAGAGAGAGAGAGAGAAAATGAAAAGGTAAGGGATGACGTTAATTGGTACTATTTCAGGCACTGATGGATAAGAAGAGTAAAGTTCTTGAAGCAAAGAAGCCCCTTCGCTTTCTCCAAAGAAAACCAATCCCTCAACCTCGGCTTCCAACCCCAACTTTGGAAATGAATTCTAATGTAAGTCTGACACTTTTTATTGAAATGCCAAATTGATTATTGTGGTCAGTGTATTCTTAGGGCAGCTTGGGATGAAAGCAAATCTAATTTAACAGTGTTAGTTAGTCCTGAGTTCTGACTTAGATGTTGTCTTTATTCTTCTGTATCGAACATTAAACACACATACAAATAAGCAAAATGAAATCTAAATAGAATTCTTTTCAAGAATAAAAACATAAAGAATAAAATGTATTTCTGTGAAAAGTTGGCATCAGAAGGTAATGCTCATATATATCAAATAGAAAAACAAGGTTGAGGCCAGACTTGATGGCTCTGCCTATAATCCCAGCACTTCGGGAGTTCAAGGTGAGTGCATTTCCTGAGCCTACAGGTTCGAGACCAGCCTGGGCAACTTGGCGAGACCTCGTCTCTACAATAAATCAAAAGCCGGGTGTGGTAGCACGCACCTGTAGTTCAGGCTACTTGGAAGACTGAGGTAGAAGGATCGTCATCGGAGCCCAGCAGGTCATAGCTGGGTTGGCTGTGAGTGTGCTACTGCACTCCGGCCTGGGCGACTGAATGAGACTCTAACTCAGAAAAGAAAAATAACGTTGAATGGTGATTAGGTACCATAACTGTCTTTCCATTTGGGGAGGTGGCTGATGAACGCTAGAGTCAAAGAGAAACAAGATGCCAGAGGTATCATCTAGACAGGTTGGCTCCTGGTGTAGGAATGACTGAAAGGGGTCATCCTGACCAGGGCCACGTTTCACCCAACTCAGTGTGGAAAAGGCACCGAGTTGGTTAGGACCTAGAGGACTGACAGACTAAACAAATCCACAAGGAACTGCTGGAGATGCTGCAATGCAAGCATTTCACTTTACGGAGAGAAATTTGCCTGGTGGATAAGAATGACTCTCTTGGCTGGTCAGCACATTAATTCCCAGTATAGAGCAGTTCTCACAAGAAGCCAAGTTGTAATCTGAAGGTTGGTGTGTTCCTTGGTGGAGGCGGGTGTTGATGGGAGATGTCTCTAATGCCTGCTTCCACCTCTGAGGGTCATGGGCCTGGAGTGCTCCCCTTCTCTAGACCTTGTACAGGCCTTTGGTTAACACAGTGTCTTTCATATGTGGTAATGCCATCCATTGGACTGCTGCTTTCTTTTACATTCAAAGGTGTCTTGGTTAAATTTCCAGACCCTACTCTTTCTGCTTTAGAAATACAGTATTTAAGATGATTTTTGTAGATGGCTAATCTTGTCCATTATATTATTTATTTATTTTTCCTGAGTCAGGGTCTCACTCTGTCATCCAGGCTGGAGTGCATGATTATGGCTCACCACGGCCTCAACCTCCTAGGCTCAGGCAATCCTTCTTCCTCAGCCTCCCAAGTAGCTGGGACTATAGGCGCACTCCATCACCCCCTACTAATTTTTTGATTTATTATAGAGACGAGGTCTTGCTATGTTGACTAGGCTGCTCTCAAACTCCTGGGCTCAAGCAATCCTCCAGCCTCGGCTTCCCAAAGTGTAGGGATTGCAGGCATGAGCCACCATACCTGGCCCATTATATTCTGATTTTACCAGTGTAGCTAAATTCTTGTGAGAAGCACCTCATTCTAACAAAGACTAACTGTATTCTGTTTCTACTCATGATCCAATGTGAAAATGCTATTGCAGAAAGATGTTAGAAGCAATACTTGTTGCATCAGGAAAGATTTTGCTGGAAAGGAGTACAGGAAAAATGAAAATGTCTTCATTTTTAAGGATAGGGTGGCAGCGAATGAATTTTTTGCTCTTCATACAATTTGCTTTTGATGAAAAATAATAATGAATTTTAACGATACAGTAAGTAACATTAAAAATTGCATATGTTCCGTGAGGGCAGGGACCGTGCTTTATTTCTCTTTAAATCTTTTTGGCATTGAGCACAGTCTCTTTTGCTTAAAATAAGTCTTCAAAAGAATATCTGATGCTGGGACTGCTGCAGTTCTCAAGCTGCTTGATTCTCCCTTTGTTCTTTCAGGAAGAAGAAGAAATAGAAATGGCTGTGATCCACCTTCAAAAATTACTCCGGGGCAGAGTTGTTCAGAACATGGTGTGTAGGTCCAAACACTGACCCTGTGTTCCTCCTTTGAGAATAGTTTATTTTAGAATGCATATGTGTTTTGATTCCTTGGGGAAGAATTCCCTCCTGCACTCTGGTGTCCTATTCAGCTGAGCTCTTGAATTACCTACCTGCCCACTTCCTTTGAGTGCCATCATTTGTCCAGGTGGGTGGCACAGTGTCAAGGAGGGAGAGAAAGAGGACCTGCCTGCTGTTTGCCACAGTTGTAACCAAGGCAGCGTGAAACTCAGTTCTTCCTTGGAATTGCTAAATCTATACATTTTCTCACCTGAATTTTAACTATTAAAGCATCATAAGCCAGGTGGATTCCCCAATTTTTCACAAAGTCATAATACAATTATCTGTGTTTGCATATAGCTGACAGTATCTACATTATAAATAAAATAGCTAAATAATAAAAATTACAGTTCTGAACCCTTACTATATGCCAACATTATATATTCTCTGCTCTGCATATATCACTTTTTTTCCTATCAATAATTTCATTTTACAGATAAGTAATCTGGGTTTGAGATTTAGTTAACTGCCAGCAAATTCAATTCTGATATTCCTACTATAAAGCCTTAGCCAGATTATTTGTGTTGCCGGAGCAGACATACTTCATGTATAAAACGAACTAATATAAAGCCCCAGTTAATTTTTTCCCCCAAACAGCTATAACTCTTAAGAGACTCAGTTATGATGAGTGAGTCAGCTGGATGAGCAACTGTGTTCAGCACTATTTCTTACTCTCCTTTCAGTATTTCCCCAAGAGAGACACCACAATTAGCAGATTGTTTATTACAAACCAGGGGCAGATTTACTGGAAAAGAAAATATCACCATGAAAAATGCCACCCCAGGTTTCTTTTTTTAAAAATATAAGTGGGACAGGCAGATTGCGACTCCCAGGCATCCCACACAGTAGGCAGGTCACCTTAGGGGTTACCTTTACTCGCTCATAAATTCATCTCACATTAGCAGTGAGGATTTGGGCATTATCTTGAATCATTATTTTCCTTACCTATAAGCTTAACCTGGCATATTCCAGGTTTCTTGGGGCAGAAGCACAGGAAATGAGGGAAAGGTTCTAGTTTCTGAATATGACCCTATAGCTGTCACCTTGTCTGTGAGAAGCAGTGAGTAAACAGTTCACTGAAAATTAAGCCCATTTGCTGCCTGAGCAGCTGAAGGCACAGAAAAGAGGGCTGGACTCCCGCTATGCGGAACACATCTGCTCTGTGGCTCCCAAAAGGCAGAACAGAACCCACCATTCACAAGTGTCACACAAGTCACTGTGTGCAACTCCTCATGCTTGGCACAAAGGGATGGTAACTTACAGGTCTTTGATTTGGTTTGATACAGATGTTTGAAGGCAAAGAAAAGCGACTGGAGTTGATCCAGGAGTTGCGCACCAGCCATGCCCTGCAAGAAGACGAGAAGCTGGTGAAAAAAGCCGAGAAGCAAGTGACCCTGGCCTTGCAGCGACAGAGAAACTTGCATGAGCACAAGGTTTTTCCTTGCTTCTCTTGTTACTTTCTTGTTACATTGCCCTCCCCATTTTTATTATTGCACTAGCAACATTCTTATAACAATAAATGAAATGATAAAAAAGAAACACTCCCACAGTCCCCCCACTCTATCAGCATTCTTAAACAATGCTGCTGCAGTCTGCAATTTGACTGGGGATGTGCCCTCGCTGAATTGAATGTGGTGCTATTTTCTCTATTTATAAAACAACAACAAAAACAAAAAATATGTATTTATTCGACTTTAAGATTTTTTTCCCTTCTAATTGTTCTTAAATATTTGACGATGGCTGTATTTCAGAGGGTTTAGCAGAATGAATAAGTAATACAAGCAATGTGAAAAATGAGATTTATTTTAAAATATCAGCACTTACCTTCTGAGTTTTAGAGCTGTATGTAGTTCCATGGTGGTTAAACTGCATATTAAATATGTTACTGACTGCTCTTTGGTGACTTTCATCATGATCTCCCGGCCCTGTGTCACCTGACACAGCTAACTCTAGCTCTAAACCAGCAACTGTTGAAGTTTTTTCTGTTCTCTTCCAGTGTTTGTCTGTAGATGCCGCTTTTTAATGTTGTTAACTATAGTGTAGATACACGCTTACTTCCTCGTCCTCTTTTCTGTAAGTCAATCTGAAACAGAATCAATTTGCCCAGAGTTGAGTGTAATAAGGAAGTAATACAGCAAAGTTAATATGACCCACCTTTGGTAACATGCACAGTTGTGCTATTTGGGAGTTGGGCACAACTGGCTAGCAGCTCAGAAATGACCACAGCTTTATGTCTTTTACACGACAGCAGTGCTAGGGATGGTCGCTGAGCTTGGGGACCTGTGGTGGGGTGGTGGAGAAGGAAACTGCTGGCCATGAGACCTAACAGAGGGACCAGAGAAAGGAAAGGAGAATGTGAACACTGAAGTCCCTGGATCTGGAAGTCCTGGCATCTTGGACATATGGGAGCAGAACGTCCTGAAAGCATTAGGTCCTGAGACTCTGGATGGAAAAATGCCCTCCTTGACCCTTTGTAGTTTCCTATGGTGGCCTTGGGCTGATGCAACTAAGCCAACACAGTCTTTTCAACTCATTCATTTAGGGGATATATACATGATGGAGATATGTCAGCTGAGTTAAGAGAAGAGTTAAGGGGAAAGGCTGTCACTTAGCCAAGGACTCAATCCTCTTACCTTCGGCTGTTCCTGGACGCACCAATAATTTGCAGAGGTCTGAGAGAGTGTACATCTCACATGTAGCTACAGCAATGCTGCTCCCTCCTCTCATGCCTCTTTCGTATTTCTATGGAAAATGCACACTTCCCAACTTGCAGTGCATTACATGATATGACTGCAGCAGAATCATCTTCCTAAATATTTTTTCTTAATTTAAAATTAGATTGTACTACCTGAGCATACTCAAATTTCTTGCTGAGAGAGGAGGCTAGACATGAACAGGTAGCCATCTCAGGATGTTAAATAAGGATTGCATCTGACCCCAAAGTAAGAGATTTTATGCTCCCCAGAGACAAGAAGAGAATCAGTTTATGGTCTCTGGGCTAAATGTCTACTGTTTATGATAAAATGGAAGGAGTAGTAAGATACTTTAGCTTTACCCTTTCTTTCCATCTCTTCCTGTCCCATAAGTACAGTTGAACTTTGTATTAGAAAATGTGTGTGAGCTAGGAGGGGCGCAAGAATGAGGATGGGAGAGCTGGGGCTAACAACTACACTTGACTGACAGTTTCACCCATGGCCACTGAGACCTGTGAGCATTCCTTCACTTCAGATACAAACCAGGAGGGAAACTGGGCACAGAGGGAGAACTGTCACCATTAAAGTCACATATGACTGGCAGAAGAGCCCTTGCTCCCTGTACGTGAGGATAGGAGAGGGAATGGGGTGAGGTTGCAAAGGATAAATCATCTTAAACTACTTTTCTTCTCCATATGTCAAAGCCAGAACAGGAATCCATAAATAGGTGCTGTGGCTTACTCCTGGCTAAGAGCACTATGGGTCCCTTATTTTACTCAGTGATCACATAGACACTTTTTTTCCTGTGCTGTTTCAAAGATGGCTGCTAATGGCTTTGAAGTTATTAAAAGACTAAAAAGTACCAAGGTTTTCTACTTTCATGTTATTCAAGATCTTAACCTCAAACTTGTGTGAAAGGACAGATACTAAAAAATTAAAAAGTATCATTAGTGAATTTCTAGGAAATTCTATTTTATTAAATTCTAATATTATCTTTAATGAAAACCTTGACATTTTCCTTCATGTCTGGGAAGACACACTTTGCCTTCTGGATAAAATTGGAAGAAAAAAAACCATTCTGTGTGGTTGCTCACAGAAATGTCTTGCTAAATCCTCTTCATAATTTTAAGATTATGATCCTTCAATGACCAACTAAACAGTCTAGTTTCTCATGCCCGAGTTTTACTAGTAAGGACCCTTATGATGGGGCCCATCTAGAGGCAATATTCCTAATAAAACACAGAATGCATTCTGAAAGTGAATTAATTGACTCAAGAGTTCCGAGCAATCCAGCACCCCGCCGAATAATCACTGCTTCCCGTGGAATTTATATCCTTAAAGTTCTGTTATTATTTTCAAGGTGTCACTGGTTGAAAACCATTTGGCTGGGCTGGAAGGAAGGGCACTGGCAGACATGTTTGACTTCTTGTCCAAAGAGCTGGTGAGGCTGCAGGAAGAGAGGAGGATCCATGCCTTTGCCATGCTGGCCGAGCGCCAGCGGCGGATGCGAGAGGCTGAGGAGAGTGGCCGGCGCCAGGTGGAGCAACGGCGCCTGCAGGAGGAGGACCAGATATTTAAAGAGGCAAGTGGGGGCAACTGGTGTCAAGCCAAGGGACACTCATGACTAGAATTGGCCTTTGTGTTTTTTCATTTATTCCACAGATATGCATTGGGTTCCTACTGTATGCCAGAAACTGTGCAAAAGTGTGTGGGAAACGTTGGAGGAACAAACCCAGACATGGTTTCTTCTCTGCTGTAGCTTAAACAACATATAACATGCACATAAACAACATATAACATGCACATATGTACAGAATTAGAAACTATCATGAGTTCCACAAAGGAAGGGGATGGGGCCCAGAGACACAGGTTTACTCTGCTTGCTGTATGGAAACAGGCTAGAGGGAGGACAGAGTGGAAACAAGGGGGCCAGGAAGGCGCTGCTAAGTCGTCGAGGCCAGAGTAAGAGATGGGGGGAAGTCGAGTGTAACACCTAGTGTCAGGTGAAAGAAACTGGACGATGATGGCACCATTTTTTGCTGTAGACGAGTTGAGAGAGGAGTAGGTTTAGGGGCAGGGATGAAATCAGGGATTCAGTTTATATGTAGATTGAGACAACTAAGTGGAGGTGTCCTGTCAGTAGATGGATATACAAGATGGAATTTAGAAGAGAGGTTTGGCTGAAGGTATACATTTGGGAGTTAGTGTGTACCAGTTAGTGGTTAGAATTCTGGCCAAGGCACAATGGATGTGAAATTCCAGAGTAACCCGATGCAAACTCAGAGGAAATTCTAGGAACCTCCAATATGATATCTTAATCTCTGTCACTCTCATCAAGAATACAAAATGTCAAGTGTTAAAATTGGAGATTTGTGAAGATTTCTTTAAAGGGAACACCGAGAAATATTGGGGGGATGCTTCCCTTTTCCCATAGTCAAGCAAAAGGAGCTTCAGTGGCACCACCTGGGAACATATCTGTCTTTTCAGGGTGTCTGACCCCCTAGGGAATAGAGGAAGCGATGTGGGCTAGCTGGCTGTGTTGGAAGAGGGCATAGAAGAGGCTGCAGGGGCGGTCGGCATGCCCAGAATATGCCAAGGCTGGGCTGTGTGAGCATGTCCCTGGACCAGATGGGAGAAATTAAAAAGGGCCAGCCAAAAACTTTAAAAAATTTCTCTCCAAAATGGCTGTCTGAATCTATATATGGATACGTTTGTGCTCCTCTGGTTTGAAAAAAAAGTATACATATAAATGTATATGTATGCTATGTCAATTTTTTTGGGGGGGAGTTGGAGTCTCACCCTGTTGTCCAGGCTGGAATGCAGTGTCACACTCACGGCCACCCCAGCGTCGATCTGCTGAACTCCGGTGATCCTTCCACCTCAGCCTTCTAAGTGAGACCTCGTCTCTACAGTAAATCAAAAATTAGCCAGGTGTGCTACCACGCCTGGCTAATTTTTGATTTACTGTAGAGACGAGGTGTCACTAAGTTGCCAAGGCTGGTCTCAAACCCGTGGGCTCAGGCAATCCACTCGCCTTGGCCGCCCAAAGTGCTGGGATTACAGTGGTCTGAAATTTTAATGATTTATCTGGTTTCTATGGAATTAGGATTAATCCATGGACAATATTTGGTGTGTGTGTGTTTTGTGTAATCTAAAAGTTTTTATTAAAACTATATACAGCTTATGAAGTTTAGGGTTCTCCATTGTCAAGTTCACGTTTCCAACTAACAGCATCGCTTAACAGTGGGGATCCACTCTGACAAATGAGTCATCAGGCATTTCTGTCATTGTGCAAACATCACAGAGCATATTTGCATAAACCTAGATGGTGTAGCCTACTGCATACCTAGGCTTATGGTATAGCCCATTGCTCCTAGGCTTCAAACCTGTACAGCATGTTACTCTTCTGAACACTGTAGGCAACTGTAACACAATGGCAAGTATCTGTGTCTCTGAATATAGGAAAGGTACAGTAAAAATATGGTATAAAAGATTAAAAAGCAGTACACTTACTGTGTAAAATGTAGGACATTACTGTGAATGGAGCTTGCAGGACTAGAAGTTAGTTGCTCTGGATAAGTCAGTGAGTGAGTGTAAAGGCCTAGGACATGACTGTACACTCCTGTAGACTGTATAAAAAACTGTCTGTACACTTGGGCTACACTAAATTTATTTAAAATTTTTTTCTTTCTTTAACAATAAAGTAGGTCAGGCATGGTGGCTCATGCCTGTAATCCCAGCACTTCGGGAGGCTGAGGTGAGAGGATTGCCTGAGCCCACGGTTTTGAGACCAGCTTGGGTAACATGGTGAGACCTCATCTCTACAATTAAAAAAAAAAAAATAGCCAGGCATGGTAGCACGTGGCTGTAGTTCCAGCTACTTGGAAAGCTGAGGCAGAAGGATCACCTGAGCTCAGCAGGTCGAGGCTGCCGTGGCCGTGAGCATGCCACTGCCTTCCAGTCTGGGTGACAGAGTGAGACTCCAACTCAAAAATTAAATTAATTAATTAACCTGAGCTTACTGTAACTTTTTTACTTTATAACCTTTAAAATTAAAAAAAAGTTGACTCTTTTATGGTAACACAGCTTAAAACACAAACATATTGTACAACTGTACAAAAAGATTTTATTTCTTTATATCCTTATTCTATAAGCTTTTCTCTATTTCTAAAATTTTCTATTTTTTTTTTTCTTAAATTTTTTTTTTTGTTAAAAGCTAACATACAAACACACACATTAGCCTAGGCGTACACAGGATCAAAATCATCAATATCACTGTCTTTTCCTCCACATCTTGTCCCACCAGAAGGTCATTGGGGCAGTAACATGCATGGAGCTGTCATCTCCTATGGCAACATACCTTCTTTTGGAATGCCTCCTGGAGGACCTGCCTAAAGCTTACAGTTAACTTTTTTATTTTTTATAGGTAGATGGAGTATACTCTAAAATAATCACAAAAAGTATAGTATAGTATACATATAAACAAGTAGCACTCATTTATCATCAAGTATCATGTGTTGTACATAATTCTATGTGCTGGAGTTTTATATGACTGGCAGTACAGTAGGTTTGTTTATACCAACATCACCACAGACATGTGGGTAATGTATTGTGCTACGATGTTACAAGGGCTATCATGTCACTAGGTGTTAGAAATTCTTCAGCTCTACTATAATTGTATAGAACCATAGTGTCATATATGGGTCCATCATTGACTGAAACATCATTTTTCTAACTTCCTATCGTTTTGTTTTTTTTAAAGACAGGGCCTAGCTCTGTCACTCAGGCTGGAGTTCAGTGGCATGATCATAGCTTACTGTAGACTCGAGGGCTCAAACCATCCTTCCACCTCAGCCTCCCCAGTAGGGAACTGGCTGGGACTACAGGCATGTGCCACCGCACCTGGCTAATTAAACAAGATTTTTTTTTTTTTGTAGAGATGAGGTCTCGCTATGTTTCCCAGGCTGTTCTTGAATTCCTTGCCTCAAATGATCCCCCTGTCTCATCCTCCCAAATCACTGGGAGGCCACCATGCCCAGCCTTCAACTTCCTTCTACCTTAACACACTTTTCTTCAAAAAGAATTACTGAGTTTTAGAAATTATTGGCAAGCCATTACCTAATATCACTCGGCTGGGGATGGGAAGAACTAACTGGGGGTAAGAATAAAAATAAATGGAACAGAGGAACAATTGTACTCAAAAACAGAGGAAGGAAAATGCTGGTAAAAAGCGTCATAGGAAAGACTCTCCTAGTGAGAATGATGCCAGAAACACCAGGTCTGTCTAGAAAAAGCAAGAAGGGGTTAAGATAACCCTTCTAACCTGATATAAAGTCCACTTTTGTTTTTAAAAAAATGTATCCAGCTATGGACCCACAGCTTCAAATACTTACATTATTTTAATTCCCAATCTCCCTAGTTAAAATACAATGACTAGTTTCCTTCCCCAACCTCCATTCATACAAACCCTCTTGAAGATAAATGTTTGTTCATAATATACAAAAAGACAAATGTATCTAATAAATTTCAAGAAAAAAATAACATATAGAGAATGAGAAACAAGATACAGAGAGTCACAAACTCATATATACACATTTTTGCAGGCACATACACAAAGACACAGTCACAAATACAATCCAGTGTGCTCAATATTAGCAAAGACATGGAGAAACACACATAGACACACATATAAGCCTCCTATGTTTTCTTGGTCACTCATGCTTCTGGTATAAGCACAAATGTATTCAGAAGCTTACACGTTTATTTTTTATTTTTTTAAGTTGGAGGCTCACTCCATCACTTAGGCTAGAGGCAGTGGCACATTCATGGCCACCCCAGTGTCGTCCTGATGGCTCAGGTGATCCTTCCGCCTCAGCCTTCCAAATAGCTGGAACTACAGGTAGGTGCTACCACGCCCAACTAATTGTTTGATTTATTGTAGAAATGAGGTCTCGCCAAGTTGCCCAGGCTGTTCTCGAACCCATGGGCTCAGACAATCCCCTCACCTCAGCCTCCCAAAGTGCTGGGATTAAGGCTTGAACCCTGTGCCCGGTCAGTTTACACATTTATAAAGGGATACATAAACACTCAGGTACGTATGTTACTATGGGTAGACCACAGTTAGCCTCTCATGTCTCTGCCATTATACCACTCAGCTGTCTAATTGTTCCATATTGATACAACTTGCTTCCTGAGTAGAAGGGTGGTCTGGATGAGAGCAGGCATGTTGTATATTCCCTTCACCCCTTCCACAACACCAGCAGAGATCCCTGTACATAACAGACATTCAGCAGACATATTGTGATTGGTTGGGTGTTTGGTTGGTGCTGTACTAAACTGGTCATGGAGATTCCCAGAGAGAAGGCATAGGAATTCAAGGTTGGTGTTTTACAGGCAGATATACACAGTAAGTATAGACAGTAAGTATCACGCTCTCAGTTGTGCTGAAGTGGCAGTCAAGAAACAGATGCTTAACTGTTAATGAGCCCCAGGCAGGATCTCAGATACAAAGATATATTCAGACATGAAACAGAAAAGTGCCCAAGTAGCTCATAGTCTGTTGAGGAGATAGCACTTATATACATGCAAAGCTACGTGTGCTGTTGTTGATGCTCATGATACTTTCTGTGTATATACCTGTGAAACAGGCAACAGTAACCTATGTTGCTATGGTTACATACTTAGGGAGCAAAATTATAAAGAAAAGAAAGTGTTTACCATGAAAGTCATGAAAGCAAGAAGGCGCCGTGGTCAAGAAAGACCCATGGTGGCCTTCTGAGATACTGGCAGCGACGATGTGGGTCTGGTTTTGCCCTAATTAATGACACTGTACATTCATGTGCTCTGTACTTTTAAAACTCTGCATTCTATTTTATGATTTCAAGAAAGCTTAAAAAAGAAGCAGTCCATTTCTTTTTTCTTTTTTGAGTTGGAGTCTCACTCCGTCGCCCATGCTGGAGTGCAGTGGCACACTCACGGCCACCCCAGCATTGATCAGCATCCCTCCACCTCAGCCTTCCAAGTAGCCAGAACTACAGGCACGCACTAACACACCCAACTAATTTTTTTTATTTTTATTTTTTATTTTATTGTAGAGCTGAGGTCTTGTCATGTTGCCCAGGCTGGTCTCAAACCGTGGGCTCAGGCAATCCTCTCACCTCGGCCTCCAAAGTGCTGGGGTTACAGGCTTGAGCCACCGCACCTGGCCAGCAATCCATTTTTGGTATGATAGTTTAATAAATTTATCAGAGACCAAGGCTTGTTCTAGCTTTCTCCTGTCCTTAAAGCATGGCTCTTGCACCAATTTAACATCATGACTGCTGGTGTTCCAGCACTATGTTTCCATGAAGTGAGAAATGAAAGGTGAAAATTCTGTTTAAGAACCCTTTCTGAAGTTGCACGTGCTACTTCTGCATATATTCTCTTGGTCAGAACTTTGTCATATGGCCATGTCCAGCTCCTATGGGTACTAGGAAGTATAGTCTTTATTCTAGACACCTGATTGCCTAGCTAAAATTCAGGCGTTCTATTATTTAAGAGGAAGGAGAGAGGACAACGGAAAATAACTTCTAGTCTCTGCGGCAGTTAGGTAGTGTGCTACCTAAGTCACACTGCTGGTAAGAACCAGCCAGGATCCAGCCAGTGTTATTGACCCTCAAGCCCATGACTTTTCTGCATTGCTGTGTTGCCCTCCCCCTAGGAAGATCTGTAATTCTTAAATGGGCTAAATGGGTGGGGGTGTCCAGATTGTGTAGGTAGGTGGGTAAGAAACAGATTGAGTAGGTGGTAAAGAAAAGGAATGACCAGTAAAGGGACTATGATTTCATGAATGAAATACATGTGCTTAAAAAAAAGTCAGTGTTTGTGTATTCTTCTTGTCATGTTTACAGTAGTATTCCTGTTCTCAGCAAGTAGGGGTATTTTGCTTTTTGTAGGTAATTAAAGTTCACCAAAGTACTGTAACTTCCTATCTGGAAGACATAATATTGAACACCGAAGAGAGTACTGCGGAAGAACAAGCCAGGGCAGAAATTGAGAAGATGGCCGAGGAAATCAATGACATTGCTTATGAAATGGAGAGCCGGTATGTGTCAAGAGCACAGTTTGTAAAATGTGACAGCCCATTTGCTGGTACTCACATATATTTTTTCAAGAGCTTAAGATTTCACCATCAAGGAGAAACAAATATATAACTCGTGCTACAGGATCCATTATTTTATTAGCATAACTCTTTAGAAGCCAACACCCCATACTTTTATATGGCAGGAACATGGGGATTGTATTCTTAATTATCTTCCTTGGTCTGGATTACTTTCTTTCTTTCTTTTTTTTTTGAAAGCAGGATTTATTGAGAGGACAGAAAAGCTCCTACAGTGGGAGGGGACCCGAAGGGGTTGCCCTGGATTACTTTCATATTACCTACTTTAAGAATACTCAGAACATGAAAGTAGTGTGAATACGTGTGTGTGATATTACTTGAACTTTATCTCAAAGTGCTTTGCTTTCATGTATAAGCTGTATTTCTAACCTTCCCTTCCTAGCGGGCAGGGTCAATGAAAGACAGAGTCAAATCCAGATTCTCCACGGAGCTTAACAAACTCGCCAGGAATGTGATATTTCAGATCACTTAATCTAGGAAAAAGTGGTGGTGGAATTTGAGCAGTAGAGTTGCCTGCACAAGCCAGGATATATAAACAGGCAGCTCAAGTAAAGAAACTAAGGAGATCGTTAAATTTGTTTTTTATTGTTTTAGTCGAACTTTTCGTCAGTCTGAGGAGGTTGTTGCTGAGTTGGTTTATAGTTTTCTGATCCCAGAGGTGCAAAAGGAGTTTGTCAAAGAAAAAGGTAAGCCAATGTAAATGCTTTACTTTAAAATTTTTTAAAAAGATGTGAATTACTTTCAATATCTCAGAGATTTAAAACTAAACCGAGGTATGGGGAAATCACTGAAGGCGAATCACTGAGCTTGTCGAGTTCTCTCTTCATGCTGTCTGATTCCAGAGTATAATCATCTCTGGTATAGATGGGATGCAGCTCTAATTAGTGTGACAGAGTATCAACATCCAAACTTTCTTTAAAAGGAAGTTTCCAAGTTTTCAAATGAGGTATATTTTTGTGATTAAACAAAAAACATAAAGCAAATGTTGGGAATATAAAGGCTTTCACACTGTTGCAGCCTTTTGGAGGCAAGGCACGTGAACTGTGGGTGTTGGAAGGCAGGGATGCTGGGAGGGTCTAAATCTATCCTGCTGTTCTGCCTGTGCCCTGAATAGCTTGTTTCTGCTGGGACTGCATCCAAATATAAATATTCTAATTTATCATTTGTCGCAAGTAGTGTGTTTTTAAAGATTGATGCTTTTAGTCAATAGAGAAGGAGGAAAAAATGTCTTTAAACAAAAAAGAACTCAGTGCAATGGCTCTCGCTTATAACCCTAGCACTTTGAGAGGCAGAGGGAGGAGGATTACTTGAGCCTGGGAATTTGAGACCAGCTCGAGCAACCTATCAAGATCTTGTCTCTACAAAAAAATTAAAAAGTTAGCCAGGTGTGGTGATGTGTACCTGAAGTCCCAGCTACTTGGGAGGCTGAAGCAGGAAGATCGCTTGAGCCCAGGAGTTCAGAGCTGCAGTGAGCTATGATTGTACCACTGTACTTCAGCCTGGACAACAGAGTAAGGCCCCAGCTCTAAAATTTAATTTAAAAAATAAAAATAAAAAGAAGATTCTTTTGTAGCTCTGAGACTATTAGTGGCAGGCCTTATCCCAGAGGGAAGGGTGAAAATTAGGTAGAGAATAATATTTAAGTGAAACAACAGTTCAGAAGCCTCAGAATTCTGCACAGGTTTAAGCAGAAAAGTACAAAATTTCAGATCACTTAATCAGGAATAAAAGGATGGTGGAGTTCTAACACATTTGGAAAGGGCAAGGAAATCCCACTGCATGGGTGTAGTGTAATAGTCAAGCCAATACCCTCTAATGATAAGCATTTAGCTTGTTTCCAATGTGTTTTCCTATTACTAGCAGAGTTGCACTCAATATATTTAACACTTATCCTGACCGTGCTTCTGAGAGTAAATTCCTGGCAGGACAATTGCTGGGATATAGTATCTATGCATTTTACATTTTGATAGGTACTACCAGATTGCCATACAAAAATATTGTTGTCTTGCATCAGCAGCATTTGGTAGTGCCTATACCAACATTTAATTTTCAGATCCAATAATATATATTTCTGTGTTACAGTGTAAGAAAGACCTTATATTTTTCAGATCCTTGAGAAAATATGCAACTCCTTTCCACTTCTCCTAGGTCCAAAGTGTGGCCAGCCTGCTTCAGAGCCATCCCACCTGGGGGAAGTAAGGGGAAAGGGGGAACAGTGGGTCTGAGATCTCCTCCCCCAATTTCTCCTGGCTGTGCGAGGGGAGGATGTGGGGGAGGACAGGAGTGAAGGAATCCAGCATGACTTGGCTGTGGGCATTTGGGCGAGTCCTCAGCCTCTTCCCTTTACATTTCTGCCAAACCAAAAAAACCCCATGTGAACAGGGAGCACACGCTAGGACCTTTTGTTTCTTTTTTCAAGTAAAAAAACGATATGCATTATATACATTGTTTACCCCAAATTCAGGTAACATACACGGGCATTTTGAGATACCTCACTTTTTAAAAAGCTAATGAATCAGAAGGACCTTAAAGAGAACTGTGTATAAATATAAAATAACAGTAACTGCCATTGTTTTTTTTTGAGTTGGATTTTCACTCCGTTGCCCAGGCTGGAGTGCAGTGGCACACTCACAGCATCGACCTGCTGAACTCCAGCGATCCTTCCACCTCACCCTTCCAAGTAGCCAGAACTACAGGCGTGCACTACCACACCTGGCTAATTTGTTTTGATTTATTGTAGAGATGAGGTCTCGCCAAGGTGTCTGGGCTGGTCTTGAACCTGCGGACTCAGGCAGTCAACTCTCCTGGGCCTTCTGAAGTGCTGGAATTACAGGCTGAGCCACCACGCCCAACCTGCCAAATTTTAAATGTATGTTAAGTTCCACACAGTGCACTAAGCATTTAAAAATGTACATTATCCCCATGTCTTACAACAGCTATAGATGTGTTCTCATTTTTCAGTTAGGTAACTTAGCACTTGGAGACATATGACTTGCAGATTTGAACTATGGTCTGTGTGGTTCCAAAAGCCTCCCCACCCCCTTTTTAAAAAAATTTTGAGTTGGAGACTTGCTCTGCCACCCAGGCTGGAGTGCCGTTGGCAGTATCACAGTTCACAGCAGCCTCAACCTCCTTCCAGCCTCCTGAGTAGCTGGGACTACAGGTACACACCACCACGCCTGGCTACTTAAAAAAAAATTTTTTTTTGTAGAGATGAACTCTCACTATATTGTCCAAGCTGGTCTCAAAGTCCTGATCTCAAGTGATCCTACTGCCTTGGTTTCCCAAAGTACTGGGATTACAGACATGATCCACTGTGCCTGGCCCAAAGCACCCACTTTTTCAACCATACTACTGTGAAGTGCTGAAAACTACTATGTGAATTACTCTGTCAAAACTGGTTGATACCCAAAAAGCAAAGAATACACAGTGCTTCTTATAGTTCTTACTAGCTGTATGACTTTGGGTAAATTACGTAATCTCTGTGTCTATGTTTCTTTTGAAAATGGTGATAGTAGCAATACTCTCTTTTAGGATTGTGGGAGGGTTAAATGAATAATTATACGTCAACTGTGTAAAATAGTGCCTAGTATAAAAGAAAAACGCTAACTGCTAACAGCATCATCATCATCACTCCTCTCCAAAGGCTTAGATATTTAGCATTGCCTGTACCAAGCCTTGGTCATAAATATTCTTTGAATCTGCAGATTTTTCTAAAGCCATGAGCTCAGAAACTCATCATCATTCAATAAGTGCCCTCCATATTAGGAACTAAGGCTCAAAGAGAAGTATGAGACAAGGTTTTTGCTTGTAAGTCATTTACACTCTAGGTAGAAAACAAAATGTAACTCACACATTAAGTGCTCCAATACCGAGTGGGCTGTTATAAACTCAAGTGCTGTAACTGGCACATGAGCTGACATAATCAGAGGAGACTTCCTGAAGGAGCAGGGACTCGAGCTTTGAGGCTTTGCCAGAAGGTAGGACTTGGAGTACAGGCCTTCCAGGTGAAACCACTGCTGAGGAGTGGGATGCAGGCAAGCCTGGTGGGGAGGAGTGCGACAGGCTGGACCCAAGAGTGGAACAGCGAGAAAGAAAATGTGGGTTTGGTTTGCCTTGAGGAAGTGTCCTTGTAACACAGAGAACAGATCATTTTTATTTAACGCAGTCAGCCCTAAGTCACAAACTGTGTCATTTGCAGAATTGTCGTTTCGATCACTACTCTCTTGAAAACATTTGGAAATGGTTTCATTCAGCCTTTCAGAGTAAAAATTCTTCTGTCACTTTGGCACAGTGAGGAACACACAGCGGAAACATCTTCTTGCAGCCCATCAGATCATCCACAGGCACACGGAAACCATGGTCCAGAAGAGGTTAACTGAGGGCCAGCAAGAGGAGGCCTCAGACACGGACATGTTGCTTGAGAAAGAAACTCCAGATGAGGAAAGCGGCTAAGGTGAGCTTGATTTTTCACCTGGAAGGAAGTAGAGAGAAGAAAGGCAGCAAGGTTCCGCTCTGTGCTGTGCTCCAACAACCTTAATGTGAAAAGTGTGTTACTTAAGAAAATGAAGGACTTTCATTTAAATTGGCACATTTCTGGCATCTGTTTTGAAATTATTAGAGAATTGGAGTTGATATCACAATTGGACTCTTGTGTTCAGGAAACAGAACCCTGAATTATTTTTATTGGTTATTTTAGCATCACAAATAAAGCTACAGCATGTGTCAGTGTTATATATTTTAAAAGCTTGTTCTTACGGAAGCAGGCCCTAATGCCCTAATGCACTGTGTTGGTTGTCAACACAGCATGGGACAGAGAGCCTGCCCAATGCTAGCTCAGTGCCTTCTACAATGCCCACGAGGGGTTGGTTTTAGGCTCAGCTAAACATTTGTATTTGTGAAACTGACATAGGCCACATTTGGCATTACATGGACCTAGATGTATTTAGAAAGATGTAAGACAGGAAACACATCTTTCAGCAAGGTAACATTGGACGTTTCTCTTTCTGTAGGAGCCCTTGCCATATCCCCACAGAAGAACTCATAGCTATTTTCTTTGGCCTCTCGTTTACACAATTTAGATGAAAAGAGATTCACCTTGGGTGGGTACAGGAGCTGCCCTGGCTTAAAAGCCTCACTCCCCAGCGACCAGAATCTCTTGTAATAATTCCACAGGCATAGCTTCCAGCATCTCCACAAGGGATTTACCCAGTTACAAAAGTCAACATACTCACAGAAATTCAAAGCTAGAGTTTCCTATCAAGTATTAATTTTTCCCAGATGCAATTTACCAATCAAGTGTCATATTTACCCTAAGTAGTTAAAGTTGCTTAGTAACATAGTTGACACATATGACCTTATCAGGTTACTAGGAAAACAGAGCTAGAAAGTCAAGTGAAAGTAAAATTCTTATGAGGAGGAGAAATGGAGTGAACCTTCAGAGTGAACGGAGTATACCATCTCCCTCAGCCCTTCCATGGTAGAGGCACATCTTCCACTATTTTGCCCTGAGTATGTGCTAACTCTCAGGTTGGGGAAAGTACCAAGGGGAGAAATTTTAGCTTGGCATTTAGAAGGTTTGGGTCTTGGCCAGCTCTGCCACTAACTATATAATCATATACAAATAATTTCCCTTCACTTGAGGTTTGCCCAGGTACATGTTTCCAAGACACCCTCTGCAGGGGAATCTTTTGAATCTTAAGTCCCAACCGAGGGGATCATGGAAGGAATGGGACGTTAAGAGAGCAGAAAGAAAATTGATAAATGACTCCTGCATGTCAAGTTGTAGTTGTAAATTACAGTAGAAAAGTTCCTGACTTTAATTAATAATGAAATAACCTCTAAAATAATTTAAAAGATAAGCTGTATATTTACATGTAATATTATATATTACTTATAAAATATAAACTCAAGAAGCAAAGCATTTTAGCTATTTTATTATTGTGATAAAAGTAAGCCTTAGGGTTGAGGTAGTCATTTTTCTTTTTTTGTAAACTTTTAATTTTTTTATTTTAAAGATGTGGGGTACAATTCAGGGTAGGTATACAAATGTTCATTATGCAGGTACCCTTGTTGATGAGGTGAACCCTCCTTCCCCAGGCAGGCAAATCTAATAATATTAACAATTTACACAGTTTGAATTAAATATATCTGCATTTACTTCTGATTATGATACCTACTCTATGACATCCATGGTGACCTGGGAAATCAAGTCGAGGATTACAAAAAGCATCTTCTGTTTTATCCTTAGTGAAAATAAAATACATTTCATTAAAATCTATTCAAAACATATATGATAATTATGAAATTTAGATGCCAAAAAAAAGTCTTGTTTTCAGGCTAACTACAGACACTCAACAAAGATGATCAACCAATAAATTAAATGGTTAGAACATAATATTTAGTTGCCCCCAAAGTGTATCTTCCCTCCTCCTTTTTGCAGAGGGAAGAAGGGAAGGACAGGTGTGAGATTATTTAATAATGTATAGGGAAAGAGGCAGTAGGCATGAACTACTGATTTAAAAATACTTATTTTGTTTGTTTGTTTTTTGGGAGTTTTTTGTTTTTGTTTTTATGTTTTGTTTTGTTTTGTTTGAGTTGGAGTCTCGCTCTGTTGCCCAGACTGGAGTGCAGTGGCCACTCCCGGCTACTGCAGCCTCGACCTGCTGGGCTCTGGTGATCCCTCCGCCTCAGCCTTCCAAGTAGCTGGAACTACAGGCACGCACGACCACACCCGGCTAATTTTTTTGATTTATTGTAGAGGTGAGGTCTCACCAAGTTGCCCAGGCGGGTCTCAAACCCACAGGCTCAGGCAATCCACTCACCTCAGCCTCCCAAAGCGTGGGATTACAGGCTGAGCCACTGAGTAATCATATTGAAGACAATGGAGAGTTAATACAATAGTGAAAAATGTCTGGGCCAAAATCTAGGAGAAGACAGAAATTTAGAGAGTGGAGTCTGACATTTGGAGCTACTCTTTTCCGGGGGGAATATGGCAATTCTAAAAAAAATGACTGAAAAGATAAACAGTGCTTTTCAAAACTAGAAGGACAAAAAACTGGAGTCAAACTTGAGTCGCTGATAAACCCCCTCCATTTAAGTAGGGACTCTAAAAGGTTGTGGCCTAGTAGTAAGGGTTAACTGGAAGTAAGCCATCTCTGGCAAGTAATACAAGTTAGCTTCTAATCATTTGAGTGATCTAGAAATTCTCAGTCCCCAAAATTGAATTAAGGACATCTTTGATTCCATTGCCTCAAAGAACCTATCAGAAATAAAACTTAATTTATCTTTAGTGAAAGTTAACATCATTCTAGATCTGTTTATTTTCATAAACAATTTTTTCATATACAATTTCTACAACACAGTCAAGAATACTGAGGTACATGAGGAAACATGACAACTTAAATAAGCAGCAGCAAAAACAACAGTGATAAAAACAGAATTTAAAAGATCTAAAATATTGGAATTGTTAGACATAAACTTCAAAATAACTATGGAAACGACTATGGATTTCTAACCTCCAGAATTGTGAGACAATAAATTTCTGTTGTTTGCACCAACCAGTCTATGGTATTTTGTTATGGCAGCCCCAGTTGACTAAGACACATTTTGGTACCAGGGGTGGGATACCCTACTGTAGCAAATACCTACATATGTGGAAATGACTTTGCAAATGGGTTATGTGTAGAGACTGGAAGAGTTTTGAGGTATATGCTATACCCATGGATATTAAGGGTGATTATGGTAAGGTCTCAGATGGAAATGTGGAATATGTCATTAGAAACTAGAGGAAAGTTAACTTCCTTGTTAAAAAGTGGCAAAGAACTTGACCAAACTGTGTTCTAGTGTTTAATGGAAAGTAGAACTTAAAAGCAATGAGCACAGATATTTAGCCAAGGCTATTTCTAAGTAAAGTAGTGGCTTGGTTCCTTCTGATTTATAGTAAAATGCAAAAGACAAGAGTTGAGCTGAAGAAGGAATTGTTAGCAAAAATAAACCAGAATTGGAAGATTTGAAAAATTCTCAGCCTATTCACATTGAAAAAATGAGAAAGCTTGTTCTGATGAGCTTCTGATGTGGTGAAAAGACATTTGATAAAGAGTTTATGGGATTATATGAGCTGGAATGCTGCCTATTTGAACTGAAGGGGACAGAGACAGGATAAAATTAAGGAAACCTATTGGACTTCTTAAATTTGTCAGGATGGAACAATAGGGCTATACAACTGCATACATGCATTATTCTTCAAGAAGAAGGTGAAATGATCCCAAAGGAGATCTAGAGATCATCAGGACCATTACCTCAGTTTCAAAAGACCACACAACTTCCACCAAGAAGAGCCTTGCAGACAGGACCATCTGGTGAACCTCGGTTCAGCAGAGCTACAGGATAGGACCCTGGCTCAGTAGAGTCATAATGGCAGGACTTTTCCCTAGAGTCATGGGATTGGGGCATTGTAGAGTCAAAAGATCAGGGCCAACCTATAGAGCTGTGGGAATGCTGCTGCTACCCCAGTGGGCCTAGAAAGCAGGACACTGAGCCAAAGAGGATTACTCTTAGTAATTAAGATCCAGTAGAATTTTGGACTTGCTTGGGACCTATCACCTCTTTCTTCCTTCTGAGTTCTCTCTTTTGGAATGGAAATATTTCTTCTATGCCTGTGCCAGCATTGTATTTTGAAAGCACATATAACTTGGCTAGTTTCATAGGCTCATACCTAGAGAGAAATTTGGCATCAAGATGAGCTGTATCTTGAGTCTCACTCATATCTCATTTAGATGATATTTAAATAAGACTGTGAACCTTAGATGGATGTAGGAATGGGTTACAACTTTTGGTATTGTCGGTATGGAATAAGTGTATTTTGCATGCAAAAACATGAATTTTATTTTATTTTTTTAAGTTTTATTTTTAGTTGGAGTTTCACTCCTTCACCCAGGCTGGAGTACAGTGGCATGAATACTCATGGCCACCCCAGTGTCGACCTGCTGGGCTCCAGTGATCTTTCCACCTCAGTCTTCCTAGTAGCCAGAACTACAGATGCATGCTACCCCACCCGGCTATTTTGATTTTTAGAGATGAGGTCTCACCAAGTTGCCTGGGCTGGTCTCAAACCTGCAGGCTCAGGCAATCCACTCACCTTGGCCTCCCAAAGTGCTGCATTTACCAGCTGAGCCACCGAACCTGGTCAAAAAAATATGGATTTTAAAGGATATAGGGTACAACACTATGGATTGAATTGTGTTCCTCCATAAATCATTTGTTGAAGATGGTATTTGGAGATTGGACCTTCGTAAGGTAATTAGGTTTAGATAAGATCATGAGGACAGGACTCTTATGAGGGATTGGTATTCTTCTTTCTTCCTATTTCCCTCTCCTTCTCTCCTCTGCCTTCCATGTGAAGACATAGTAAAAGGTGGCCATCTACAAGCCAGGAAGAGAACCCTCAACTAAAAACTGACCATACTGACACCTTGATCTTAGATTTCTAGCATCCAAAACTGTGAGAAAATAAGTTTCTGTTATTTGAATTATTCAGTCTACAGTATTTTGTTATGACAGTCCAAGCTGATTAAGACACTCTGTTCAAATGAATGAATGTTAGAATCGAAATTTTCAAAAAATCTAGAAACATTAAAGATTTAGAAAGGGAGAAAGATTGAATAGGCATAGATCATTGATTTAAGATATTTGCTAAAGGAAGTTGTAACATATTGGGATATCAAACAATATGCATTTTCTAAAACCTATGAAAAACTCAATATTCAAGAAGACTTCTTAACCCCAAGCAGAATAAATAAAAATAAAAACCATACATAGACATATCTCAGTATAGTTGCTAAAAAAAAAAGATAGAAAGAAAATAAACATTCTTAAAAGCATTCAGAAAAAAGTTCAGAAGAGCAATAATGAAGCTGACAGTTGATTTCTCATCAGAAACAATGAAAGCCAGAAAATGATGGAATGATGTATTCAATATGCCAAAATAGTATAATAAAGTAGGATTCTATGCAAACATATTCTTCAAGTATGACAATGAAAGACATTTTCAGATAAATCAGACAGAAAATTTGCCACTAGCAAATGTGTACTACAAGAAATGATTAAAATGTGTTCTTTAAGCAAAAGGAAAATTATCTCACTTGGAAGGTTGAAAATAAATGAAGGATGAGTATGTGGAGCAATGCTTATTAACTGCATAGAACAATAATTATAAGAAACAGCAACAATAGGAGCAGTTTAATTTTAAAAGGAAAAGTAAGATGTAAGTCTGAAGAGGGATAAATGGATTAAGTTGCTCTAAGCTATTTGTGTTGTCTAGAAGGATAATAAAAGTATCAGTTGACATTATGTTTGATAATTCAAGGCCACATTTTATAATCTCTAGGGTACCTCCTAAAGGACAGTAAAAAAATATATGACATCTTAGGTAATATAAGAAAAGAAAATACATTTTTTAGACACTCAATGCAAAAGAAGATAAAAAGGAGAGGAAAAGGAAATAGAACCAATAGAAAGCACTAAATAAAATGGTTAAAATAGTGATTACTTTTAGGGAGTAACTTAAAACACAAATGTTAAGAAGGATGGATAAAAGTGTAAAGTTTTTGTGTGCAATCATAGTTAAGTTGTTACCAGTGTAAAATAGCCTGTTATATAAGATTTTTTTGTAAGCCTAATGGTAACCACAAAGCAAAAACCTGTATTAAATACAAAAAAAAGAGATGAAAAGTAAGAAGTCAAAGCATACCACCCAAGAAAATAACCTAATCACAAAGGAATACAGCAAGAGCGGAAGAAAGAAGCAAGAATCTAGAAAACAATGAACAAAATGACAGTAGTAAATCTTTATCAATGATTACCTTGAATGTAATTAGATTTAATTTTCCAATCAAAAGACATAGTGTGACTGAACAGATAAAAAAACAAATAAAACCCAACTACATGAGACTCACTTTACATTTAAGGACAAACATAGACTGAAAGTGAAACGATGAGACAAAGAATTCCATACAAATGGAAACTAAAAAAGAGTAGGGGTAGCTATAGTTATATCAGATAAAATATACTTTAAGTGAAAGATTGTAAAATGAGACAAGAAAATCATTATATTGTGATAAAGGGGTCAATGCATCAAAAGGACATAACAATTATGGTATATGCACCCAATATTGAAGTAACTAAATATATAAAACAAATACTAATAGATATGAAAGGTGAGATAGATACAATCATAGTAGGGAACTTCAGTACCCCATTTTTAGCAATGAACAGCGCATCTAGACAGAAAATCAGTAGATGTAAACTATACTTTAGACCAAGTGGACCTACAGACATATACAGAGCATTCCATCCAGCAGCAGCAGAATACACATTCTTCTCAAGCACACACAGAACGTTTTCCAGATGGATATACGTTAGGCCACAAGACGAGCCTTAACAAACTTAAGAAGACTGAAACCCTAGCAAGTATTTTTTTCTAATCATAAGGACATGAAACTAGAAATCAGTAATAGGGAATTTTAGAAAATTCAGTTACATGGAAATTAAACCACATGCTCCTGAACAACCAATGAATGAAAGAAAAAATTAAAAGGGAAATTAAAAAATACTTTGAAGCAAATGAAAATTGGAAACACAAGACACTAATACAGGATACTGCCAAAGAGTTTTAAGAGGGACATTTGTGGCCATTGCCTTGCTAAGCTATGGTGTGGCCATGTGCTCTTTGAGTTATGGCCAGGCCATGTTTTCTTAAACTTTGGCCCCCTCCTCTACCTTTGGAAGGTGAATCACCTCTTTCTCTCCCTCCAATTTACTTTATAAATAAACTCTAATCTTAAAAAAAAAAGAGAGACATTTGTAGCAATAAATGATCACATCAGAAAGAAGAAAGAGCTCATACAACCTAATATTATACCTCAAGGCACTAAAAAAGAACAAGCTGGCTGGGTGCAGTGGCTCTGCTTGTAATCCCAGCACTTTGGGAGGCCAAGGCAGAGGATTACCTGAGCCCAGGGGTTTGAGACCAGCCTGGGCAACTTGGTGAGACCTCGTCTCTACAATAAATCACAACTAGCCAGGCGTGGTGGTGTGCATCTGTAGTTCCAGCTACTTGGAAAGCTGAGGTGGAAGGATCGCCTAAGTCCAGCAGGTAGAGGCTGTGGTGGCCATGAACGTGCCACTGTACTCCAGCCTGGGTGACAAAGAGTGAGACTCCAACTCAAAAGAAAAAAAAAAGAACAAACTAAACCCAAAGTTAACAGAAGGAAAGAAATAATAAAAATCAGAGCAGAAATAAGTAAAATAGAAACTAGAAAAATAATGGAAAATGTCAACAAAACAAAAAGCTAGTCTTTTGAAAAAATAAAATTGACAAAAATTGTAGCCAGAATAATTAAGAAAAAAGAAGAAAGACTCAAATAAATAAAATCAGAAATGAAAGAGGAGATATTGCAAATGATAGCACAGAAAACAGGGGCTCATAAGAGATTACTATAAATAATCATACACCAACAGTTTAGATAATCTAGAAGAAATGGATAAATTTCTAGACATGTACAGCCTACCAACACTCAGTCATGAAGAAATATAAAGTCAGAATAGATCAATAACAAGTAAGGAGATTGAATCAGTAACAAAAAGTATCTTCAAAAAAAAGTTTAGGACCTGATAACTTTTTTTTTTTTTTTTTGAGTTGGAGTCTCACTCTGTCGCCCAGACTGGAGCGCAGTGGCCGCTCCCGGCCACCGCAGCCTCGACCTGCTGGGCTCTGGCGATCCTTCCTCCTCAGCCTTCCGAGTAGCCGGAACTACAGGCACGCGCTACCACGCCTGGCTGATTTTTTGATTTATTGTAGAGATGAGGTCTCGCTGCCCAGGCGGGTCTCGAACCCGCGGGCTCAGGCAATCCGCTCACCTCAGCCTCCCAAAGGCGCGGAATTACAGGCTGAGCCACCGAGCCCGGCTAGGACCTGATAACTTTACTGCTAAAATCTACCAAATATTTAAAGAAAAACTAATACCAATAATTTTCGAACTCTTCCAAAAAATTGAAGAGGAGGGAATACTTCCAAACTCATTTTACAAGGCCAGCATTACCCTTATTTCAAAAGTAGATAAGAATACTACAAAAAAAGAAAATTGCAGGCCAATATCCCTGTTGAACATAGTTGCACAAATTCTCAACAAAATAGTACCAAACTAAATCCAACAGTGTATTAAAAGTATCATTCATCATGATCAAGTGGGATTTATCCCACGGATGCAAGAGCAGCTCAACATACGAGGGGAGACCCCCAAAAACTTAATTATTTAAAAAATGTGCATTTATTCTTACATAGTTAAACTTCAATCCCCTTCAAAGTACTCTCTGTTTGATGCCATACACCTATTGAGACATTTTTTCCAGTTTTTGAACTTGTCTATTTTGATGCCTTTTAGTTTTTCTGCTGTTTTTCGTTTTACCTCTTCCACACTGGCAAAATGATTCCCTTTGAAGACTTTTTTTCATGGGGAAACAAAAAAAAAAGATGCTTAGGGCAAGATCGGATGAATAGGGAGCGTGGGGCATGGGAGTCATGCTGTTTTTTGGTCAAAAGCTGCTGAACACTCAGCGGGATGTGGGCAGGTGCCCTGGTCAATCACCCATTGTGAAACAAGCAAACGTGTTGAAAGAATCTCCAAAAAAGAATTCACTGAAGACAAAGGCAGCCTCACAACAACACTAGCTGGTACACTGATACTGATAAGTTCCTAGAACACTCATCTAGCGGGGAAGCCTGTAATATAAGGGGCCTGTCCTCCAAAAAATAACTCCAGGTTTTTTGGCCCCCTCTCGTATACAAATCCATAAATGTGATATGCCATATTAACAGAATGAAGGACAAAAATATTATACGATCATCTCAATAGATTCAAGAAAAGCATTTCATAAAATTCAACGTCTTTCATGACCAAAAAACTCTTAACAAATTAGGCATAGGACAAATGTACCTCAACGCAATAAAGGCCATATAGGACAAACCTACGACTTAACATCTCGCTTAATGCAGAATAGTTGAAAGCTTTTCCTCGTTCTTTTTTTTTGAGTTGGAGTCTCACTCTGTCGCCCAGACTGGAGTGCAGTGGCCGCTCCCGGCCACCGCAGCCTCGACCTGCTGGGCGCCGGCGATCTTTCCGCCTCAAGCAGCCGGCCTCGGTGGCTCAGCCTGTAATCCCGCGCCTTGGGAAGGCTGAGGTGAGTGGATTGCCTGAGCCTGCGGGTTCGAGACCCTCCTGGGCAGCAAGACCTCATCTCTACAATAAATCAAAAAATTAGCTGGGCGTGGTAGCGTGCACCTGTAATTCCGGCTACTCGGAAGGCTGAGGCGGAAGGATCGCCGGAGCCCAGCGGGTCGAGGCTGCAGTGGCCAGGAGCGGCCACTGCACTCCAGTCTGGGCGACAGAGTGAGACTCCAACTCAAAAAATAAAAATAAAAAAATAAAAAGAAAGCTTTTCCTCTAAGAACAGAAACAAGACAAAGATGCCCAAAGGCATCCAAATTGGAAAGGAAGAAGTTAAATTGTCCTGGTTTATAGTTGTCATGATCTTGTATATAAAAAATCTTAAAGACTTACAAAAAAAAAAAAAAAAACCAGTTAGAATAACTGAGTTAAGTAGAGACACAGGATACAAAGTCAACATAGAAAATTTAGTAGCATTTCTATACACTGACAATGAACTAAACATAAACAGAAATTTTTAAACATCTCATTCACAATAACCACCAAAAAATAAAATAAATTACTTAGGAATAAATTTTAATCAGGGAGAAAAAGACCTGTATATTGAAAATCATGAAACATTGTTGAAAGAAATTGAGGAAGATACAAATAAATGGAAAGATATCCTGTGTTCGTGGATTGGAAGAATTAATAGAGTTTAAATGTCCATACTACCCAAAGCAATGTACAGATTAAATGCAATCCCTACCAAAATTCCAGTGATATTTTTCACAGAAATAGAAAAAAACAATTCTAAGATTCATATGGAACCACAAGAGGCCCAGAATAGCCAAAACAATCTTGCACAGAAAGGACAAAGTTGGAGGCACTGTACTACCTTAATTTAAAATCTACCACAAAGTTACAATAATCAGAATAGCATAGTACTGGACTAAAAACAGACACAAAGACCAATAGAACAGAATGGAAAGCCCAGAAATAAACCCATGCATTTATGGTCAATTGATTTTTGACAAAGATGCCAAGAACACGCAGCAGTCTTTTCAATAAGGAAAACTGGATATTCACATATAGAACAATTAAATTAGGCTCTTATCTCACATTATATATAAAAATCAACTCAAAATGATCAAATACTTAAACATAAGACCAGATAGTATAAAACTAGTAGAAGAAAAGATAAGGGAAACTCTTCTGACATTGATCTGAACAATGAAGTTTTCGATATGATCCCAAAAGCACCGGCAACAAAAATGAAAATAGACAAATGAGATTACATCAAAATAAAGTTTCAGTACAGCAAAAGAAACAATCAATAGAGTGAAGAGACAACCTATAGAATGGGAGAAAATATTTGCAAACCACACATCTGATAAGAGGTTAGTATTCAAAATATTTAAGGAACTCAAACAACTCAAAAGCAAGAAAACAAATCACTCAATTTAAAATGGGTAAAGAACCTGAATAGACATTTTTTAAGACAAACAAATGGCCAACAGATTTATGAAAAATGCTCAAGCTGGGCTCACTGGCTCAGACTGTAATCCCAGCACTTTGGGAGGCTGAGGTGAGTGGATTGCCTGAGCCCGCGGGTTCGAGACCCGCCTGGGCAGCCAGATCTCATCTCTACAATAAATCAAAAAATCAGCTGGGCGTAGTAGCACATGCCTGTACTTCCGGCTACTTGGAAGGCTGAGGTGGAAGGATCGCTGGAGCCCAGCAGGTTGAGGCTGCGGTGGCCGGGAGCGGCAGCTGCACTCCAGTCTGGGTGACAGAGTGAGACTCCAACTCAAAAAAAAAAAAAAAGAAAGAAAAATGTTCAATATTTGTAGTTTGAATCTGTAATAATATACATGTTAAGTTTTCAATTATAACCCGGTTAATATAAAGCTTTTATTTTTTAAGTGCTAGAATTTGGAAACTGAGATACTGAAGTAAGAAATATTTGGATCCACAGGACTCATAATGGTAGAGCTGGGATATACATGGGGCTGTCTGATTTCAAAGTAAAGGTTCTACGTCACTGTGTCACAGTAATTTTTTGGTGTATTGGTATGTTAATGAATGTTTCTAAAAGGTGAAATAATCATAAATATTTGTGTATTTTATCATAGACTATGTTTTTTTTTTCTTAAGAAGCTGTACGAATCATCATAAAAAATTCCAGTAGTCTGTGCTTTCTGCAAGGTGTGCAGCTGTCATGGGCTTGTTAATGTGTGATTAATGAGAAAATAGATTTATTTTCCTTAAACTCCCAATAATTAAAAATTGTTTTCAGTAATAAAATCGAATGATAAAGCTTTATTCTCTTTGGTGTTTTTTAGCTGTTCCACTTCAAGAGAAAATTTTCTTGTCTCATTTTAACCTTCTGTTAACTATGAGGATATGTGGGCTTGTTTAATAAAAAAAAAAGAAATGGCTTGCTATTCATAGGCCACTGGCTTTATCTATGAATATCCCTCGACTCAGTATTTTATCTCCTTGATATATATCCAACAGACATGTATAAGTATGTGCACCAACAGGCAGAACAAGAATGTTCATAGTAATACTATTCATGGTGGCCCCATATGGGAAACCCAAGTGTGCATCTCCACTGGAATAAAATATACTTTGCTCTACTCATGCAATGCCACATCAACCCACCTTTCAGTTTTAGATCTAAGAAGTATATTCATACAACAGCTACAGAGAAGGTGCTATTGAAAGGCAGTCTGTCCCTCCCGTGTATTGACAAGCATCAGAGTTCAATGGATCCCTCTTCCTTCAAAGACTGACAAATAGGAAAAACAGTAAAGGAACAAAAGCATCAACATGAAGCCCAAGTAAAGAATTTACAAAGGAAAATATATGTTACTCTGAAAACAAAATGAAAGCCAATGTTAGAAAATATCTTACTATAAGAAACAAGAAAAGTTTTAGAAACATTTGCTTGGTGTTTCTAATAGGAAGCAAAAAGAAAGAGCCTTTTCAGAAACTGAAGCAGGGAATAATAGGACAGACCAGGCTGAAAAACAGACAGATGCAGGATGAAAAGAAAAGGAAGCTGGCTAAGATGAAATAAATGCTGGAAGTTTAAAAATCCAGTGAGTTAAAAGAACAGAAATATCACAGCAGAGAATACAATTGATAATGTTGGTTATAATTTTATTAAGTGGTCCAACATGGAATGGGAAGGGCAAAGGAATGAAATGATAAAGAAGTTACCTTGACCAATCCACAAGCAATAAAGGATTCTTGAAGAAATTAGAACACATAAAATAGAAACAATAACCCAAGGTTAGTAAAACACTTTCTGAGCTTAAAAAAAATATATATGATCATACAAACGTGAAAGGGTTTACCTTGTCCTAGGAAAACTAGGATTGGGACAACTTTTTATCCCACCGAGGATCCCTGACACACAGAAAAGTACTGCACCAGTAAGGAAGCAATTGAATTTTTGTTTGTTTTTCTTTGAGTTGGAGTCTCACTCCTTAGCCCAGGCTGGGTTGCACGCAGGCTCACGGCCACTCCAGCATCGACCTGCGGGGCTCCAGCAATCCTTCCGCCTCAGCCTTCCGAGTAGCCAGAACTACAGAAGTGCCCTACCACACCAGTTAATTTTTTACTTGCCTGGGCTAGTCTCGAACCTGCGGGTTCAGGTAATCCACTCGCCTCGGCCTCCCAAAGTGCTGGAATTACAGGCTGAGCCACCGAGCCCGGCCTTGTTTAGTTTCTTAAAAAATGCTAACGGAAACTAGGTAAATGTTTTATTATTCACTTTTGAAATGAAACATCGGGAACACAAGATGAGAAGAAACAAGTTACAGCTGATGGAATAGAAGGTGAGAGGGGAATGCTCTATAGCTGGGAACAGCAGACTTTCTGTAAAGGGCCAGATAGTAACTGCTCTAGACTTTTCAGGTCAGATGGCCTCCAATGTAACCACAGTATTCAACTCTGCTGCAGTGGGGTAAAAGCAGCAATAGATGACCCATAAATGAAGGCGTGTGACTGTAAACCAGTAAGATGTTATTTATAAGAGTCAGCAGGCTGGATTTGGCCCACAGGCCATAGTGTGCCCAGCAGGTCAGGCAATAGTTTACCCGATGAATTAAAGTTAAAATCAATATGGACTTTGAAAAAGGATTTAAAGTAGCTTCTAATAAGGAGTTACAGTGAAATTTAACATAGAATGTTTTCTAAAAAACCTTTATCCTTATGTAGTCTTTCAAAACTAAGTTTTGTGTTTATTTTATTTATTTGTTTGTTTTTGAGTTGGGATCTCACTCTGTTGGCCAGGCTGGAGTATAGTGGCACAATCACAGTTTACCACAGCATTGACCTTCTGGACTCAGGCAATCCATCTTAGTCTTTCAAGTAGCTGGGACTACAGGTATGTGCCACCAGGCCTGACTTATTTTTTTGTAGAGATGAAGTTTCACTGTGTTGCCTAGGATGGTCTTGAACTCCTGGGCTGAAACGATTCTCCTGCCTTGGCTCCCAAATTGCTGCGCTTACAAGTAAGAACCACCACGCTCAGCCTAAGTTTTGTATTAGACCGTCAAGGTAAAAAGAAAAATATGAGTTGTTACAAAATTCTTGTTGGTGAATTGAAGTTTACCAAGAGAGGAAGACTTTTCACTTGTACTGGCAACCTTCTGCTTATAATACTTGAGTTCGCACATCCCAACTTTTATGACCTTTGCTCTTGAAAATAAGACATCTATAGTGATGAGAAACACACATATTTAAAGCCACTTGATCATGGTGAGCCATGTAGTGAATTGGGGATAGACTAGTACAATCAATAGCAACACAAAATCACAATAAACTGATTTCTGAGGTAGAAAGCTTTTTTTTTTTATATGGATGCATAGTCAGATATAGCGATTCATGTTTCAGAAAGGCAGGACTTTAGCATAAGCCCTGTCTCTCTTCAATTTGTTTAAGAATAAGCAAGGCAAAATTGAAGGGAAAAGTATGCAGTGTGGGTAAATGATCACTGTGGGATAAGAAACTGCCAGCACAAAGTTGCTGGAAATACCAAATTCCTGAAGTACAGACCTCCCAGACAAATTATATTAGCATCAGAGTAAATGTTGGCTCAGGAGGAGCTCCCAGTACTCTCTCATCTGGCTACTCAATCCTAGACAACAGTACTCACTTGGGGGTAGAGTTGTATCTACAAAGAAGATTTAGAGTGATTTGATGCAGCAAGCTGCATGAAGGATCACAGACCTTGTTACTAGGAGAATGCAGAATGCCAGCGAGCACCTAAGTGACAGTGAATGGCCTCCAACTGTGCCTACATTTGTGGAACGAAAAGTCAGTTAGAGCCCGGGCAACAGAGTAGCACAGAAGTTAAGAGAGTAGTCTCCGCTGAGTTCGGTGGCTCAGCCTGTAATCCCAGCACTTTGGGAGGCCAAGGCGAGTGGATTACCTGAGCCCGCAGGTTTGAGACCAACCCAGGCAGCTTGGCAAGACCTCATCTCTACAATAAATCAAAAATTAGCCAAGAGTGGTAGTGCGCACTTATAGTTCTGGCTACCTGGAATGTTGAGGCAGAAGGATCACCAGAGCCCAGCAGGTCAACACTGGGGTGGCCATGAGTGTGCCACTGCACTCTAGTCTAGGCGACAGAGTGAAACTCCAGCTCAAAAGAGAAAGAGAGAGAGAGAGAGAGAGAGAGAGAGAAGGTTCTGGACCCAGAGTGTCTGGACTGAAATTCCAGTCCATTTTCAGTGTGTCAGACAGGTTATTTAATCTCACTAAGCCTTAGCTTCCTCTAAAATAGTTTAACCGTGGGATGTACATCACAGAGTTGGTGTTGGGATGTAACGAATTAGTGTATATAAAGGGCTTAGAACAGCACCTGGCATATGGCAAGCACCCAATAAGTGCTACTTGGCTATTTTTTACTACCACTAAGGGACAGACTACAAAGAGAGATGGATGGAGCATATGTCCTGCTTGATTTTTTTTTTTTCCTGAGTTGGAGTCTCACTCTGTCGCTCATGCTGGAGTGCAGTGGCATACTCATAGTCACCCCAGCATCAACCTGCTGGGCTCCGCGATCCTTCCACCTCAGCCTTCCAAGTAGCCGGAACTATAGGTGGCCTACCATGCCTGGCTAATTTTATGATTTATTGTAGAGACGAGGTCTTGCCAAGTTGCCTGGGTTGATCTCAAACCCGCGGGCTCAGGCAATCAGCTCTCCTCAGCTTCCCAAAGTTCTGGGATTACAAACTGAGCCACCGAGCCCGGCCTGTGTCCTGCTTTTAAGGAAAAATAACCATATCTCTCACTATGTAGAAAGTGGTCCAGTGGATGCCAGTCTCGAACCAATCAGAAGAGCTTCTTCATCTCATTTGGGGAGAAGTAAGAGACAGAATATGGATGTGCAACAAAGTGAAACTCCAGCTTAAAAAAAAAGAGGCATATTTATTATGTGTCAAATGCTGAGGAAACTGGAAGTGAGGGCTCCAGTGGTTTTCAACTGTGTCTGCATGCAAAAACCACCCAAGGACTTGAAAAAAAGGCTCCTGGGACTCATCCCAGACCAATTAAGACAGAATATTTAGAGGTGGAGCCCAAGCAAGGAGAGTTTTTCTTTTTTAGAAAAAGCTTCCCAAATGTTATAAAGTGCATGAAAAGTTTAGAATAGATGAGCTAGGCATGGTAGCTCACACTTGGAATCCCAGTACTTTGGGAGGCCGAGACAGGAGGATTGCTTGAGACCAGGAGTTTGAGACTAGTCTAGGAAACACAGTGAGATCTTGTATTGATAAAAAATAAAAAAATAAAGCGTAGTGGCATGCAACTGTAGTCCCAGTTACTCAGAAGGCTAAGGTGGGAGGATTGCTTGAGCCCAGGAATTCAAAGTTATAGTGAGCTATGATGGCATCACTGTACTCCAGCCTAGGTGACAGAGCAAGATTCTGTCTCTAAAAAATAATTTTATGAAACCTCAAAGTGTAGAAAAGATGACATCGTTCCCAAGGAAACTGTCCCGCCCCAAGTATTCATAGACTTACCATGGAAGACATGTCTTTAGTCCAGGTTCTAATGATATTTTCCTGTTAAAGCCCAAAGAATTCCATAGGGGGAAAAAACCGTGGGAAGAAACACTGATGCTGGGCACAACCATAACACCTTATACGTCCCCTGCCATAGTGCATGTCACACTTGATTGCGTAATCATCTCTCCCACAGGCCTGTGAGGGCCAGGCAAGAGCTGTACCTCTTGAATTTATGTTTTTATTCCTGGTGCCTGACTCAGTCTCTGGCACATACTAATCATTCAGTAAGTATTTACTGGATGAAATTCTACATTCATATTGTTTGGAAAAGCAAACATCTGTGTGGTTTTAGAGATCATTTATGATGCCTTGCCATTTGATAGTATGAAATGAGTTTCAAGAACAAAATTCTAATTTATAGCATTCATTTCTGATAAATGTTTAACTTTTTGTGATTCAACCTGTGAACTGCAAAAGAAACCAAGTTAGTCATAAAGGGAAGGGAGGTCTTCTGTATGACCTCTTAAAAGGAATTTATCTCATTTATCCTTATAAAAATGACATTCAACAACTTAAGAAACCTCCAACAGAGGTTTTAGAAAAGATGCACTGATAAAGGCCTTTGGTAAAGTCTCAGGATACAAAATAAATGTACAAAAGACAATCGCATTTCTCTACACCAATAATAAACAAACAGAAATCCAAATAAAAAACACAATTCCATTCACAATAGCCACAAAAAAAATGAAATACCTTGGCATCGTCCTAACCAGAGACGTGAAAGACCTTTACAATGAAAATTACAAAACACGCTCAAAGAAATCAAAGCTGGCACGAACAAGTGGAAAAATATCCCATGCTCATGGATCGGAAGAATCAACATTGTGAAGATGTCCATCTTACCTAAGGCAATCTACAAATTCAATGCAATACCCATTAAATTGCCAACAGCATTCTTCTCAGACCTAGAAAAAACAACACAGGAATTCATATGGAAACACAAACGTCCAAGAATAGCCAGAACAATCCTCAGCAAAAAAAACAAAGCAGGTGGTATCACAATACCAGACTTCAAACTTTACTATAAAGCTACAATCATCAAAACAGCTTGGTACTGGTACAGGAACAGGCATATAGATCAATGGAACAGAATTGAGCTTCCAGAAGCAAAACCTCAATTTCTCAACCAACTCATCTTCGACAAATCCCCCACCACCTACCACTGGGGAGAGGAGAACCTATTCAGTAAATGGTGCTGGGAAAACTGGCTGACCACATGCAGAAGATTGAAACAGGACCCCTATCTATCCCCATGCACAAAGGTTAACTCCAAATGGATCAGAGACCTAAATGTTAAGCCTCAAACCATAAGAACCTTAGAAAAGGAAGGAAATGCCCTCATGGAAATCGGAACTGGCATCCAATTCCTGTACAAAACCTGAAACCCACAGGACTTAAGAGAGAAGATAGACAAATGGGACCTTATTAAACTGACAAGCTTCTGCAAAGCCAAAGAAACCATCAAGAGAGCAGGGAGACAGCCCACAGACTGGGAAAAAGTATTTGCCAACTCTAGGTCTGACAAAGGCTTAACATCCTGGATCTACAAGGAACTGAAGCGTACTGAAAAGAAGAAAACAAACAACCCCATTATAAAATGGGCAAAAGATATGAACAGACACTTCACAAAAGAAGACATTCGAGCAGCCAACAAACACATGAAGAAATGCTCAACCTCACTAATCATCAGGGAGATGCAAATCAAAACCACACTGAGATACCACCTAACTCCAGTCAGAATGGCAATTATCAACAACTCAAAAAATAACAGCTGCTGGAGAGGGTGTGGTGAAAAGGGAACACTTCTACACTGTTGGTGGGAGTGTAAACTAGTGCAACCTCTGTGGAAAGCAGTGTGGCGATTCCTAAAAGCTCTAAAAATTGACCTTCCATATGACCCTGC